>NW_028300916.1:1700769-1855384 GCF_049000335.1 Polistes dominula | reverse complement strand
ATATTAATTTAATATATGAAGTATACAAAAAAAAAAATGATTTACCTTTTGATCGGAAGAATTAGCTGAAATAAAATGTAATCCAGCCATTCTTTGAGCCCATCTATAAGGAATACCTAATCCTAAACTTGAAAATGATCCTAAATTGTGACGCGCTAGTTGATAATGATTGGCAGGATTTGGACTTTCTATACCCAAATCGTTGGGATATAATTCACGAAGAACTGATTCTGATACGAGCATGTCTCTGTTGGAAAAAAATCAATTTGGTTTAATATAAATTCAGGACCATATATAAGAGTAGTATAATCAAATTGAAATTACCCAGCACTAATGCCTCCAGAAACATCAGTTTCGAGTTTAGATTCTACCGTAACCACTTTTAAATGTATCATATAAAAGAATTGTAACGTTAATTTGGTTTCAGCTGAAAAATAATCGTTATAAATTATTCGTATCAAAACATTTCTATAAATTATTATCTAATTGTTTTTTAATTATGAAATCACTTACTTTTCATTGAAATGATAAGTGTTACATTTAAAGGATGCCTCTGTAATAATTTAGATCTTTTTTCTTCTTGTCTAGCTTCTTTAGATAATCTGTGATGTCTTTTTTTATGTACAATTGTTTCTTCTACGATATTCTCTAACTGAGTTTCAGGATCTGAATCTGATTCTTGTAATCCATCTTGATTATTTGTACGTTTTGCTTCGTCTTTATCACCTTCCACTTTTATGATAATTGTATTATCTGTAATACAATTGATTAGTATTAAAAATAATTCATTTTGAATATATAACACTTAACTTACCATATGCATCTCGATATGCAGTTGCTTTTGCATAAAGTACATATAAAGGTGATGCGAGTAAAGCTGCTTTCTGATGTTCTTGTCTAACTTTATCTAAAGGTAATCCGAGACTTTCTTGCAATGGTTTACTTGCCTGTAAAAATATATTCATAAATATATATACATACAATAGAATAAAACAGAATATTGAAAGATAAAAAGAAATTACCTCTAGTATGGCTAAAAGTTGAGGTGCAAGGTTATCCAATCTAGTTTGTTTGGATTCCATATCGGCTGTAACCGCTTTCTTACTTTCAGTTAATTCATCACATAAAGCAGCCAACTGTTTCCGTTGAGTTAATTCCCATTCAAGTCGAGCTAATCTTAATTGATGTGGGTTCGTTTTTGTTATTTCCTAAAACAAATGTTTATAATAGAAATGTTAAGTATTTTCTTTTTTTTTTAACTTACAGGTCTAGATATGCTTTCAGGTGCTTCTCTATAAAATTCTTCTTCTGGTACAAGTTGTATCAATTCATCTTTTGATCTAAAAACAAAAATACACATATTATTTAACATATATTTGTGATTTATCAATTTTGTTTTGTATAAAAGACACAAAATGAAAACATACTTAAATTGTAGACATTTGATAACTTCTTTTTTTAAATGCATAACCTCGTATAATAAATTTTGTAATTGTAAATGTTTGCTATCGACACTACTCTTAGCAGCAACTAAAGAATCTCGTGCAAATTTAGTACGAAACTTTTCCATCCTATTAAGTTTCTTTAATTCAATAAATGATAAGGATGTTTGAATTTGTAATTCGTGTACTTCTTCTTCTGCCTGAAATATTATTTTCTTTTTTTACTTGCACAATAAATTATAACTTAATTGATAATAATATTTTAAAATAATAGAAAAATTCTGTAATAAATTGTAATACGTACATTTGAATCATTGCTAAGTTTTAACTTAGCAATTTTACTCATTGCTTTCCGGATATTTTCACATGTAGATAAAAAACTTTGCGAATCACTTTCAGATGATCTTTCCAAAGCCTCTTTTTCTTCATTGGTGATTATAGTCTAAACAATATAATTTTTATGTTAAAAAATTGGTCTTTTAGATATTATTATTGATAAATAGAAATGAAAACTAACCTTATACATGTCTCCATCTTTTAACCATGGGATAGTACCAGTACTAATAGATTTTCTCCTTTTTTTGGAAGTATCTGTATCATTTTCTTTACCCATTTTATAAATTATAAAACATTAACTTATTCTTAATACAAATCTTTGTAAAATATTACTACGATACTACGATCTAATAGCATATTACTGAAAATAAGTTACTAATAGAAATGCAATATAAATTTAATGCATTGCAATGTAAGTTTTGAAAATTAGTCGTTGGTGGCGCTGCATGTCAAAGGATACACAGTAGTCAAAATAAAAAGACTACAATATACAATTTGACAAAATTGTACTGAATATAAATGAAATATAACTTAAAAAAGAAATATTAATAAATATGAATATAAATAATGGATTTCTTAAATATATTTTTGTATACATACAACATTAATGAAATCTACAAAGTATTGTAACATTTTATAATTTATAATTAACTAGTTTTAGCTGGCTCAAAGGTATAATGTTTTACACCAGATTGAGGATATTGCTTTTCCATCTAAAAGAATAATCACAGATATATTTGTAAATGAATGTTTAAATGATATACATCATTTTGATAATATTGCTAACTTACTACAGGTTGGAACCATGGATAAGATTGGAGAAAGTAAAATAATCCTCCGAGGGCTCCTGTTGTACCAAAGAACATAAATATTGCTTGCACAAATGTTACATGTTTCCGAACTCCAGCTGAATACCGATCTTCTCCAATTATATCTGCTTCGATGTGTACCTAGGAAACATGAACATTAATGTAATGAAATCAATGAAATTAGTTTAAGTTCCAATACCATTTAAATTATTACCGCTTCATGAAGATTTCTTCTGAATTCAGGAAAATCATAGGGATAATATGGATCTTTTGCTTCTGGACCAACAAATGGCAGTTTTGGATAATCACCGTATCCAAATCCATTTGGTTCATAAGCTTCGTATTCCCGTGGATGTAAATTATACTTTTTAGCTGCCTTTTCTATTTCTTCCTTTGATGTCGGTACTTCTTTTTCGGCTCTCCATAAGGAAAAGTGTGGCCTTGCTTAAAAACAAAATAAAATAAATTTAAGAACAGGAATAATTCATTGGATGAATAACTTACATAATAAAATAATAACCTATTAAATAGTTGAGAGTATAAAAAGGTGACTAAACTTAATAACAAGATTAGAATACTTACTTTCTTCGCTATAATTAGCTTTTATAAATAATTTAATTTTGTTTCTTGGTAGCAATAAGCCTCTCAATGTCATACAATTTTTAAGAAGAACCATTCTCGTTGAAGGAAGTTCTGTAACGTCAAACTGGAATGGTTAAATGCAGTCGACTAATTGAAGCACGCGCATTTGTGTGCAAGTATATATATTTACCCTAAGATCTCATGACAATTATATATTGACTAATCAATTAAATTATTTGTCGTTGTGGGTTCTTTAAACTATTAAAAAAAAAAGATTCAATTTAAATAAATTTAGTCATAAAGTTTAAAATAAATCTTATCATTTATTATCAATTTTCTTTTGGTTCACCCTATATACGTAATGTAGAGTTCTTCCATACCTACAGGGCAAGTACATAAACTTTTAATTAAAGATCTTAATGTCAATTGAAAAATTACAAATTTATTTTATTTACGAATTAGATTTTCTTTCAATCTTGTATTCGTTTAATATAAGAAAAAATAAAAAATTTATATTTTTCGATTATATATAGTGGACTTTATTTTGTCCAATAACTGTCATTCTACGTTCGTTTACAAAGAAACGATTACGTTAATCTGACCTTTCTTTCGTAAAAATCAATTTTCTACTGTTTAGTCGGCATTTGATTTGGTTTAATTACGACCTGATTTCTTCCTAAAATTATTTGTACAAATATAATAGAACATATTAGTCGAAAAAATAAGTGTATAAAGTCTTAAAAGAAATGGGTGTCTTTGTTATACGATGACTGGCTACATGAAAGCTGAAATTCAAGATGGCCGACTGCGTGGGTTCGTTAATGTTCGTGAATTCAGATAACTGTTGTGGATAATTGACAGTAAGAAAAAGGGTGAAATCGTTTAATTCAAGTTCGTCTAAATTCATTAGACAGTTTTGCCTTTTCAAGCTGATATTACCGACGGTAAGTTGAATATTATGATAAGTTTAGAATTTGAGTAAGGTTCGGCCAAGTGTGATGAAAGGGATATTCAAGTTTTTACATTTTTTCAATTAGTTTACTTTCTTACTATAGGATTATAAGTCAATTTTAAGCAATGTTATTGGTCACATTTGTTTTGTTTAGTATTATCGTAGAATAATAATAAATTATTGTAAGTTTTATGTTTTATTGTGTTGGTATTCATGGGTCTTTTTTCTTTTTTTTTTTTTTACAATAACTGCTTGTTGGAGGTGTGTTTCTCTGATAATTAATAACGCGCGTAATGTAAATTAAATTTAATTGTCATTGAAAATATTCAAATATCCTAATATAAATAGAATTTTATTTTCTATTAACTACTGTCATAGAGATACAATAAAGTAGGATAATAAAATGAATGCTAATATTTTCTTATTAGTTTGATAAGAGTATGATGTATAGTTTGAATTTGTAATCTTTGTGTAGTATAATTATTGAGTAAGCTGGAGTCTGACTGCAGTAACATGGCGAGCCCGTCGCCTCAATCTTCTCCTATGCCTCCGCCACAAGCTCCGAGTCCAATGGGTCCTCCACAACAGGCTCCATCTCCTTCTAATCCTCAAGGCAGTCCTATGGGTCCTCCGCAACATCATCCGCACAGTCCAACACAAGGATATCAAGGTGGGCCACCAATGCCACCAGGCGGTCCTCCGATGTCACAACCTCAGCAACAACCACCTTCACAACAACAAAATTACCCACCTCATCCTCAACAAATGCCACCTAATATGGGTCCTCAGGTATTTAATTCTTATTGTTTTTTTCAAAACAGTATAACTTTGTAACATGTCTTTTTAACTTATTTCTTTTTTTGTTTTATAACTGTTAGGATAAAATGTAATTGCATTTACATTAATGGAATAAATGTCGATCGATGATGTTATCGAAATGATTATTACAATTGGATATTACAAATATTTATTAAGATGGAAAGTATATAAAATAATTTCTATTTACTGTCAAAGAAATTTATAATAATAAGGTCTCTAGAATATAAAATATTATTTTATAACTAGATGTGTATAGATTTATACTAATAGTATAATTATAATCTGCTTCTTGAAAAAGTTTAACTAGATGCTTAGCGATGGTTCAATTGCAAACTGTTATAACTTTTATAGCCATTACATTGAATTGAAAGATTTCTGTTTACAATAGGCCATTTGTATTTATCACAGTTCTTTTTGTTTCTTCCTACATTCCTACTTGTAGATGTATCTACAGATGTACCTCTACTTTTTTCTCTTTAATATCTGAAGTTTCGACAACATCATTGCAATTTAATATAACATAAGTACCATCGTTTTTAATAATCATATTCTACAAATAAGAAAATATTAGTAATTATTATATAATATAAGATATAATATTAAATTATTTAATTCTATTATAGGTATACAAATAGCAAGTAATTATATTTATCTTATATATTGGATATTTTCATTTGTTTTCTGTTAAGGAATCCTTGATGATGTTGTATTGTAGAAAAGGATTGTTTTTTGATAGGATTATGAACTATTCCTATCTCTATTTTTGTATTTTCTAAAAGAGTCCAAGAAATGCAAACGTGTGGAAATTGATGGGAAAAATTAACAAATACTATTTATAGGATTTATTATCCTATTGAATTGTTAGTCAGTTTTGGTAATTTAATTTGTATTGTATTTTCTTTACCAATAATTCTACAAATGAAAAGTTTACTATATATCTTTTTATAGATCTTTATCAGTTATTAATTAAACATACTTGTCTGATGGAAAATTTTTAACTAATTGTTTGATTATTTAGTATTCTATCTTATGTTCATACTTTGTTAGAAGATCCCAGTTGATACTTTTACATTCTTTCATTTTTGTTTATTGAATTTTTTAACATCTACACAATTAGACGAATAATAATAATAAGAAGAGATAGAATAAAAATATAATCAAAAATAGGATAAAAGTTTTTATATATTTCACGTTTCACATTGAATATATGAATTGTATTTTTTAGTGAGAGTTAGCGTGACCATGACCTTTAAAGGTACGATTTTTATTTTCTTTTTTTTTGTCTTCTTAATTTATATACACACACACACATATCTAATACAAATATGTTCACTCAACCAAGTAAACTGATTTATTTGCTACATTGTAACATTTAAAAACGTTGACTATCTTGTTCCTCTGTCTGGTAATATTTAATACTCCTCATTAATACTCTTTGAACCAAGAAGCTTTGTCTGATATTATCTAGCAGGTTTAGTTGATAAAAAAGAAAGAAAAAATCTGTACTTAGTATTCACTCTTGATTTTCTATACACAAATAATATTTTTGTAAACTAAACTTTTCATTTGCCGTTTAAATTAATTAGAAATATTAACATATCATGATTTTTGTTCAAATACATAAGATCAGGTTGAGATTTGAATTAAGACTACACTCATTTACACTTTCCAAGTATTTTGTGAGCATGCGATCTTTCCTACAAACGTCACTCAAGTATAATTTAAATAGTATTTCCTAGAACGATTGTTTTATTTCTTCTTGGCCTCGAGAAATTTTTATCTTACCACAATCAACGTGTAATAATGGTTAGAAGAAACTATAATGTAATTATTTACTATAGTATGGTTGTATATAACAAAAGATCATAATTATATCACATTTTGATTTTTATTTGAAAATTTATTATCTTTATTTTTTTTTTTAGAAACCAAATTCAACAAATCAATTTTTATACAATTGAAATATAAATGAAATATTATTTAAATGTTATGTTATATTATTACATAATGAATTATTTCATAACATATACATAAATGAACAAATGTCTATATTTATATAGATAAAATTTATGATTTATTTCTCAAGGATACTTTTTCATCAGCTTCACGTATTATTCTAACAAATTCCTTTGCTATTTTCTTATTGCAAGCACCTATAGCTCGTGGTTTCATAATATCGATTTTCTCACCTGTGTTTTTTCAAATATTTAAAAAAAAATTATTATTATTATTATTATTATTATTATTATTTTTATTAATAATAATAAACGTGGAGTTAGTTTTCAAAAATGATTTCATATCAAATAATAGTCTTAATTAAAATAAAAAATCTTAAAAAACAGAGACGTTAATTACCTGTTACGCGATCAACCACGATACCACCTGCTTCTGTGATAATTAAAGATGCAGCCGCGATATCCCACGTGGAAATACCTGGACCTTCGATGTAGTAACCCTCAACTATACCCAATGCCACGTAACAAAGAGTCAATGCTGCTACTCCAAGTGTACGAATACTTTCATAAAATAATTCTAATTAATACAAATTGTCGACATTTCTTGGGACTTCTCAGTCATTAGTAAATTATTATAATTTCTTTTTATATTATTATTATTATTATTATTTTTTAAAACAATATCCATAGGATAAGATCAAGCAAAGATGAATTTGTTCAAAATTTATATACGTCATGGTACACGATATATTATTTAATGAAGAAATAATAATAAAATAATAGAATTTATTATATTTAATTAATTATTAATATTATTTTGATTATTTAATTTTATCTTACCCCTGTGCTATAGATGCAACAGCTTTTACACGTTCAACGGTTATTTCCTTTAAATAATCGATTTTTATAAAACCAGGTTCTATGCAAAGCAAAGCTTTCGATATATCTGAACAAGAGATACAAATTATTTCTTCTTTTTTTTTTCTTTTCTTCTTCGAATATTTCCTTTATATATATTTTGATTTTATTTTACTTACCTTGAACTTGTGATACTTGAATTCGTTTTCCATTTAAATAAGCACCTTGACCTTTACGAGCAGTAAACAGTTGGTCATGAATCGGATTACAAACAATACCCAAAACCATTTCCTTTTGAATAGCTAATCCAACAACAACACAAGTATGCGGAAATCCGTGAATAAAATTAAGTGTACCATCGATCGGATCAATGATCCATGTAGGATCGTTAGTTAATTCAGGTAATTTTTGTCCCGTTGATTCTTCAGCGATAAATCTAAAGTGTTAGTAAAAACGATAAAAATAAAACAAGGAAAAATAGAAGACAAGAAAAAAACATATCATTCATTGGTTCTAAGCATTTACGATAATTATTTAAACTCTGACTCATTTACCTATGAGTAGGATATATACTCTTTAATTTATTAATAATAATATCCTCTATTTTTTTATCAAATTCAGTAACAAGATCCCAATCCCCTTGTTTTTCATTTATATTTTTCGAACCGTTAATGGCACCTTTAAGAATCTTTGAAAAAAAAAATAAAAAATACAATTCAATATATCAAATTGTATACATTCAAATAAATAGTATGAACATTTTTGACATTTGTATAAATTAGTTGATTGAAAAAATACTAATAATTTACCTTAGCAGATTCTTGAACAAGTTTCAAAGCAATTTCGTAATATTCATCTTCGATTTGTCGTCCTGCCATTTTCGAGTTAACAATAATTTTTTTTTTTTTTTCCAACGAACTCGTTGTGACTCGTTTACGATCAGCTTGTGAAAAGGTTCGAAGCTAGACTGTCTTGATTACACCTGTTTCTTATGCTTTTCAATAACGATTTGTTTGGAGAGGGTGTTGGTAAGATTCGAGTGAATGATTATGACGATGACGATGACGACAACGACCCTGGAAATATCTCTTTCTTCTTAACTTTATATAAAAATGATTTTAATATATATATATTTTTTTTTATTTTATTATTATATCTCCTTCATATCGTATCAAAATAGTATATATTTAAATTTTATACAATATTTTGTGTGTTAACGATTGTCACAGTAGTAATAAACCTAAACGGATTATTATAACAAGATAATGATGTTTACATACTACGATAATTTTCATTGCATAAGTTTTTGACTTTAGCTTTAAATAATGTCATTTAACAATTAGACATTTTAAGGTCATCGCATACGAGTATAAAATTAATTAAGAGTAGTTAATTGATAATAAGGTATATTAATTCTCCATCATGATTTAATAATACAATTTTAATTAACGTCTTGAAGAATATAACAAGATTTTATAGAACGTATTTCACATACTTAATCATACCTCGTGATTATCAACTCACGTGTAATAGATTTCTCTGTTTTTTGTTTTTTGTTTTTTCATCAATTAACTCTGCTTTTTAATTATTATTGTTCTTCTTGTTATATTTTCAGTAGGTTTTTATCAAACATGATTATTATATCGCGTTTAAAAATAATAGAATTTTATTAACAATTATTTCTTAATTTATATAATACTTATTTGCAAATATATAATTAAATTTATTAATGCTTCGTATGTTGTAATCTTTTTCTTCGTGTCTTCAAGTCTGTGTCAATGATCAATTTCGTGACTTCGCAAGCCAATTGACTTTTACAAGCGGCAACGGTGTTCGGTTTCATTAGATTGAAAGGTCCACCTAAGGTGAATGCACAAATCCTTGGTAAAAAAAAATAAAGCGAGCAATAGCTAAAAAAGGAAGGGCAACGTTAAATATATTATAACTAGATTCATTTATTGTACCTTTCGAATCCAATAAAGTACCACCAGCTTCAGTTACTATTAACATTCCTGCTGCTACGTCCCAAGGTCGAAGACCATCCATTTGAAAGCAATCTATTACGCCTTTAGCAACATAAGCTAACGATAACGCAGCAGAACCTATATTTCTTACACTAAAAAGTAATCGATCTAAATCTTTCAATATCATTTTGATTAGATAGATCAATTATTATTATTATTTCATAAACTTACGCTTGACATGCATCGAATAAAGCCAATAATCTACCAACAACTATGTCTTTGTGCTCGCACATTTTGATACTTCCAAGTTCATACGCCAACATTGTTTTCTTCAATTCTAAATTAAAAAAAAAAAAAGAAAAAAAAACAATGATAATAATATTATTTATATTTTATTGAAAAATTTATTAATATTTTATTTGTTTTTATTAAATGTAAAGAATTGATTCACCTGTTACATCGGATACTCGAATAGGTTCTCCATTTAGGTACGCACCTTGACCTTTTTTTGCCGTATACAGTTCACAATTGATCGGATTATAAATAATTCCTAGAACTATTTCTTTACAAATAGATAAACCTACGGAAATGCAGAATTGTGGAAAAGAATGTACGAAATTGACTGTACCGTCGATCGGATCGATTATCCATGTTGGTGCGTCAGTCAATTCTGAAAGCTCCGATTGGCCAGTTTTTTCTTCCCCGATGAATCTGTGTTATCATTTAATAGGTCTTTGATAAAAACATTTATTCGTTAAACGTTGTTGTTGTTATTATTGTTATTGTTTTACTCACTTATGATCAGGAAATTCCTTTTTAAGTGTTTTGAAGAAAAATTCTTCAATTTTGTAATCAAAGTTTGTAACTAAATCTGTCTCGACTGTTTTAGATTTCACTATTTTTTCCGATTTTTCCACACTTGTAATAAACTATGAACAAAAATAAGGATACGTCAATGTATAATTTCTTTTTGTATTTTTTTTTTTTTTTTTTTTTTTTTTTTTTTTTTTTTTTTTTTGTTATTTTCTTGTCGTTGTATTTTTATTTGTCGTACCTTTCCAGCTTCTAACGTTAAATTTTTCGCAATTTCGAAATATCTCGCGATGTCATCCTGATCATTAGCCATAATCGTAGTTAAAGATATTTTTGATAAAGTGACTGTCCGATTAAACGTAAGAGAAGTCTGCTGACTCTTTCTTATCTTATTGTGTGAAAATAACAGTGATATTTGATTCTGAAGATGGCGCCGGTTAATGGATTTCCACATTTAAACAAAATAAATTATTTTTATTTCAATTGAATATTTTTTACAAACCTATATTAATTAACAACTTAAGTTGTTCAATTATTCAACTTTGTGAAGTTTGAGAAATAATATGGTCGATGATTTAAAAATATATTTCGTTTATAGGATCGATTAATCGATTTTTGTTTTTAATCGGTCAAACCTAAAACGTTGATTTATTTAACATTTAATTATTAATTATTATTTTGTTCTAAACATTGTGATATTTTCTTTTCATTTTCTTTTTTTTTTTTTTTTTTTTGTTTAAATACAATTTTAATCATACTCGTATTAGTTTTTTAATTAATCAATTTCTTGATCGAATTTCGTAATACAATAGAACCCTCCCAATATTCAGAACATATTTGAAATTCAACTAATTAATTGAACGTTTCTTTCATTCAGATAATAATATCCTTGAATGTTCGAGTATATGTATTTGACTCCATTTATTGGATTACGTAATTAAATTTGGAGATAATAATAATTTGAGTAAAAGTAAACAAATTCTTAAACGCGTAAAGACCACAAAATTCATTCAAAAGCTGTTTTAGCAACGTATGTTGTGTATATATGTGAGTTTATGATAGTGAAAGAGAAGATAATAATGGTGTACGTACTCGGAATCATGAAAATATTTGCTTGGATAAGAAGGTTCGTTTAATGGAAAAATTTGTAAAGTTCTATTTCACGTAATATAATTTACAATTAGCAAATTGTGTCAAACGATCAAATCAAAATCTTCTCATACGTAAACTAAATACATTCAACTTTTGATTACTCGAATACTTTATCTTTTTTATTAGTAAATAATCGAGGTTCTACTGTATACACTGAAACCTTTGTTTTATTAAATACAAAATTTCTTTTTTAATACTATAAATCACACTTTCACACAGACGAACAGAACAATCCAACTGTTCCTTAGAAACTGGTAGATAGGACTTTGGTAAGATATCAGTCGTTCATACAATTATCGTTGTTTAAGAAAAGGTGATAATTTTATTATCTTACTCTTACGAGAGAAGAGTTAACTTTAAAAGTTATTACGTTGTTGCATTTTGAAATATTGATCTTCTTTGATGAGTCTTCGTATCAGCTTGTTGGATCAATTTAACTAAATCGTATCCTAATTTTGGATTACCAACTGCAATTACTTTTGGTGACATCACGTTGAACTCTCCACCTAATTTATTATAATGATAATGATAATGATAAGATAATTAACTAATATAATTTAAATGGAATTTTAGATAATATAATATTTGATATTTGATAAAAAAAAAGTACCATTTGTGTCGATGACTGCACCACCAGCTTCTTGAATTATTATCACACCTGCTGCTACATCCCAGGGCATTAAATTGTCACAATGATAAGCTTCTGCAGCACCCATTGCTATATAACAAAGTGTCAAAGCTGCTGAACCCATTGTCCTTATTCCATGAGCTATCGATACAAATGCTTCTAATCTACCCAATATGATATCTCTGATATTTTCTATTGCTGCAAATGAAGCTTCCAAACATAGCAAGGAATGTTTCAAATCTGTAAATTTATTTGATATTATCGAATGAATTTCTTTGTTTGTTTGCTTTGTATATTATTGTAATTACCAATTTCAATTTAGTTTTTGAATCATACCTGGTACTTTCGAAGTTTTTATTGGTTTCCCATTTAGAAATGCACCACAACCTTTTCTAGCAGTAAACAATTGTTCCAATATTGGATTATATACAATTCCTAGTTGAAGTTCTTTGTTAACTGACAAAGCAATTGATATACAAGTAAAGGGAAAAGCATGAACGAAGTTTGTTGTTCCATCGATCGGATCTATAATCCATGTTGGTGTATTTGTCAATTCTGGTAGGCATTTTGTTTTTGAAACTGTTTCCTCACCGATAAATCTACAAAAAGAGAGATGATTGTAAAATAAGTAATTCGTCAAAATTATATAAGAATTTGATAAAAGTAATTTTTTGTTTTTAATAAACACTTTCCAAATTAGTTTTATTGAGTCATGTTTATCCATATTTTAGTTTTCTTTGTAAAAATGAAATAAAAATATTCTATTATTATGGAAATTATAATAGGAAAACACATAATTATAAATAAAATTGTTGTTTATATAAAATAATCGTATCAATTATGAATAATGTTGTATGTTAAATTATTATACTAACTTGTGATTAGGAAATTCTTTCATAAGATTATTAATTAAAATTTCTTCGACCTTTTTATCATACTGTGTCACTAGATCCCAATCGGCAACTTTAGTTTCAATTTTTTTATTAGTAATATCAATGGCCTCTCGTATTACCTAATACAAAATAAAAGATTGTTATCGGATAATACAAGATCGTTATTATGTTACAACATAATAACACGATACAAGTAATAATATCTTTTCAACTTATATTATTAATTGTGTTGTATAATAAATCATTCTACAAAGTACAGTTGGGAAGGCCATAAAACATGATGATAATTTTATTGAATAAAAAATGATAAGCATATTGTAATCTACATACACATTCCAGTTGAAATAAGAAGAACATATATTATGATATGTATATATATATATATATATATATATATATATATATATATATATATATATATATATATATATATATATATATATATATAATATACATCATTTCAAAGATATTGTTATTTCAACAAAAAAGTTTTATCAAAAAGTAAATCATTTTTTATTAGGTCTAGAAACATAATTTGATTTTAAATGATAATAAATAATTCGTAATAATTATAAAAAAAAAAACTCATACGTGTCAATATAAAACAAATTAAATTTTGATTATGTAAAATTAACAAAAAATATGCTTATAATCATAATTCAATAATAATTATTTGAATAATTTAATTTAATAGATATTAAATATATATCATTTTATTAATTATACTTTAAAGTCCAATAATAATTATTTGAATAATTTAATTTAATAGATATTAAATATATATATCATTTTATTAATTATACTTTAAAGTCCAATAATAATTATTTGAATAATTTAATTTAATAGATATTAAATATATATATATATTATTTTATTAATTATACTTTAAAGTCCAATAATAATTATTTGAATAATTTAATTTAATAGATATTAAATATATATATATATATATATATATATATATATATATATATATATATATATATATATATATATATATATATTAATTATTTTATTAATTATACTATTTTAAATTCACATGATAATTATTTTCAAAATTTAATTTATGTTTTATTAATTCATTTGAAAGGAAAACACTTGTTGTAAATAATCATTGAATGAAAATAATTATAAATACCTTTCCTGATTCGATAGTAAGTTTTAAAACATAATCGTAACAACGATCGAGTTCCTCTTGGTCGACCATGATTATCGCACACTGATCAAAACAGATTAAAAAATAATAGAAGTTGTTACTTCCTTCCTAAGAGACTTCTTTTATCTCGAACAAGTTTTCAACGACTAACAGTTACGATCCGTTTAGATTGTAATACCGAATCGTTGATGGGAAGCTCCGTTTTATGGTACAGCTGTATCACCCCCCACCATGTGTGCTTTCATTTTACTCGACTTAATTAGGAATAATCAATATCACTATTTTTCAATTCTTTTCTACTTGCCGACCTATGTATTGATATGATTTAAGCCTATTATTATCGAGATTAAAAACAATTCTTTTGTTTTTTCTTTTTTTTTTTCATTTCTAATTTCTTTTATTTCTAATTGAGAACAAAATGTTAGAAGATAAATTAAAAATCAGCTGCTGTAAAGTTATTATGCTTTTTATTATTAACTTTTATAGACATTGTAAAATATTGATAATACAAATATTTAGAACTATAATTATCAATGAAGTTAAATTAATTTATAGGTAATCAATAATTTTATTTTGAAAGATATTGGTGAATGTTTTTTTTTTTTTTTTTAGTAAAATTACAATATTGAACCAAAATTTAAATTAATAATTATCAATGAAGTTAAATTAATTTATAGATAATAATTAATAATTATTATGAACAATTAGTAAAGATTCCTTTTTAGTAAAATTGCAACATTATATGTTTAATTTCTAAATCCTCTTTTAATCTTAGCCAAGTTGAGGTGGTAAATAAACATCAGAAATAAACTATTGTATTATATTTTCTTTCTAAATTAGTTATAATAAATATTTTAAAATATTATACAAATTTTATATTAATTTTATTATATTTATATTAATTTATACAAATATTTTAATCGACGAATAACGAATTTATATTCGATAAATAATTATAGGAAAATTACCGAGCTATCGAGTATTAAAAATGAAACACAAGAAAAAAAAAGCAACCCTGCTTTATTGAACGTAATTGTGTTTTTGTTATTGGACAAATAAGAATCACGTGAAATCCTGAGTCTATCATTAAGTCCCACAAGTGGAGATGCACACCGGATGCCTAACATGCCCCAGGAACGTGATCTCGTTCGGTTAAGGGCGTGAACAGTTCATGCTTCTATCGTTCATCTATACGTTTAAAACGTTTAATATATAGAAAAGTAATGCTTGTGTTGGTAAAAGAAAGTAATGTATGTGTTAGAGTTAGTCACTGACCAAGCACGTGTAATAACGCGTTTGTATTATTATTTCTATTATGTTTATACCAGCAGGATGACCGACCCCCACGTGGGACAATTTGTCATCCTGGTCCTTTTATATTATTCTCTTTTGATTAAATCTTGTTGGGTACACGTCATACCCATGAATAAAACTATAATAGTTTAAAGTACGCTGTCCAGTTTTTGTCCATTTCTCAATGATGTCTTTGATAAATTCAAATTCTGAAGAATTATTGTTCATACAGGAAAATTTGTTCTTCAGGGGTTTTTCGTTTAACATAAAATATGTGAGGAAAACTATTCAATTCTATTTAACGTTTTCTTCAGTTTTTTTTTTTTTTCATGAAATTATTTTTTAAGGAAAATATAAAGAATATAACTCTGATCGATACGCAAAAAAGAAAAAAAAATAACAAGTAAAAAATGTACAAGAAATTAATTCGTTACGAATGATAATACCTGTAATAACATAAATCTAACAATAAAGATATAGATAGTAGATACCACGAAGTTAACTGTATATTTTATTGCGTGTAGTAATACTTAGGTTGAGAGTATACATTTTTCAATGAATTTTTCCTCTTTATCTAAAATATGACATAATAAATTTGATGAGTAATATATAAGTATTTGTTTATAAATTAATATTACATCACTAATTCGTTACGATCTGTGTGATTTGCAGAATCAAGGTGGATCTGGTCCAATAGGTCAAGGACCTAATCCTCAACAAGGGCCAGTCGGCTCAATGGTACCTGGTCAAATAGGCCCAAATGGGCCTCAAAGTGGAAGACCTGTTGGGAACAATCCAAATAATCAAATAGGACCAGGAGGACAAATGGGACCTGGTAATCAAATGAATCAAAGTGGACCTGCAAATCAAATGGGTCAGTTAGGGCCAGGTAGTGGTCCAGGTACACAAATGGGACCAGGAGGTAGTCCTGGTGGACAAATAGTTGGTCCAGGAAATGGACCTACTGGTCCCGGTGGTCCAATGGGGCCTGGGAATGGACCCAGTGGACCTGGTCCAATGGGACCCGGTGGCGGTCCGGGTGGACCACAGTTGGGACCAGGGGGGCAGATGGTACCTAGTAGTCAGATGTCTCAAAGTGGACCAGCTAATCAATTAGGACCTAATGGACCAAGTAATCCAATGGGTCCAGGAGGACCTTCCAATCAAATGAGTCACGCAGTTGCTAGCGGTCAAATGGGACCAAATGGACTCGGTGGACAACCATCGTCTAATCAGATTGGCCCCAATACTCCTAATCCAGGACAAATTGTTACTGGAAATTCTGGACCAATGGGACCAGGCGCACCAGTCAATCAGATGAGTCAAACTGGACCTGGCCATATTGGACCTAGTGGTCCACCTGGCCCTGGTCAAGAAAATTTAAATGCTTTACAAAAAGCTATTGATTCTATGGAAGAAAAAGGTCTTCAAGAAGATCCACGATATTCGCAGTTGATAGCGTTAAGGGCACGTCAAGGAAATAGCATGGGAGAGAAACAAACGTTCAGTGCTCAGCAGTTGCAACAATTACGGTTAGTTTAATCGACATATTTTTTATTTCATTCTTTCAATAAAACTTATGATTCATATTATTATTATTTTTTACAGAGTACAAATAATGGCGTATCGTTTATTATCGAGGAATCAACCTTTGTCTCAACAATTAGCACTTGCTATTCAAGGTAATTATATACGCAAAGTATAGTGCCGCCATATACCGTGTATATAGCAGCAACAATTATTTTATTATTTGTTCAAAATTCTTCTGTAACGAAAATAGGTGGAGCACCACCCCCAGGTATGACTTCACGACCTATGGACCCATCTCAAGGACCAGCTGCTACTCCAGGACCACAAATTCCTGGACCTAATGTAATAGGTCCTGCTGGTGCTCCGAGACCAGGTTGTCAAACACCTCAACAACAACAGCCACCTCAGCAAGGTGCTAAAACTAATAGAGTAACGAGTGTTCCTAAGCCAGTGGGATTGGATCCGTTGTTAATTTTACAAGAACGAGAGAATAGGTAAACACTTAGGATTGTATTTATAACAAATGGCATACTTTTCTGTTATAAACGACTAATGTTTTTCTTTTCCATAACTTTGCATAACAGAGTAGCTGCTCGTATTACGTTAAGAATGGAACAACTTAGTAATTTGCCAACAAATATGCCCGAAGATTTACGAATTCAAGTGCAAATTGAATTACGAATGTTAAGGGTACTTAATTTTCAACGACAATTGAGATCTGAGGTATAGTAATCATTGTTACATAATAATATAAAAGATATATTTTTTATAATGCTAAGTAAATTAATTTTATTATTACAGATACTAGCATGTACTCGAAAAGATACAACCTTAGAAACGGCGGTTAATGTAAAAGCTTACAAACGTACGAAAAAGCAAGGTTTGCGAGAAGCAAGAGCCACTGAAAAATTAGAAAAACAACAAAAGTTGGAAGCTGAACGTAAACGTAGACAAAAACATCAAGTAGGTTTCTTTTTTTTTTTTTTTTAATATGGAAAAAGCAATAATATTATTATATTAAGAAAGTAATAAGATAATAATCCTCGCGTTGTTGTAATTTGATTTTTTCTTTTTTTTCAGGAATTTCTTAGCTCGGTACTTCAACATGGTAAAGATTTTAAAGAATTTCATAGAAACAATGTGGCTAAATTGGCTAGACTGAATAAGGCTGTGCTCAATTATCATGCCAATGCTGAGCGCGAACAAAAGAAAGAACAAGAACGTATCGAAAAGGAACGTATGCGTCGTCTTATGGCTGAGGACGAAGAAGGATATAGAAAATTGATTGATCAAAAGAAAGACAAACGTTTAGCATTCCTTTTATCGCAAACTGATGAATACATTAGTAATCTTACTGAAATGGTTAAACAACATAAAATTGAACAAAAGAGAAAACAAGTTGAAGAACAGAAACGTAAAAAGGTAAATTCATTTGATTTTTGTTTATTATTACAAATATTTGTGTAATAATTCAAATAAATTGACTTTCTCAAATCTTAATTTATTGGAATTACAAATTTTAGAAAAAGAAAAAGCTTCAAGATGGTGAAATTAATGAAGATGGTACTCCAAGTGATGACACTCGTGTCGGTGTTATAGAAGTAGCAACGGGTCGTACTTTAACTGGTGATGAAGCACCACTGATGAGCCAACTTTCGGCATTCTTAGAAGCACATCCTGGATGGGAACCAATTGATTCTGAAAGTGAAGATGATGAAGAAGACGAAGAAGATGAAAGTAAGAATCAATCTAATATAGCATTTTATTTATAATATTTATTATAAATGAATCATTTGATAATACTAAAACTTTCTTTATTGATATCATTAGACAAAGAAAAACCAATGGGTGATTCCGAAGAAGAGAAAGTTAAAAAGACGATACATAAAGCCAAGGTCGAAGATGACGAGTACAAAACAGAAGAACAGACATATTATAGTATAGCGCATACTGTTCACGAATCTGTTACAGAACAAGCTTCAATTATGGTTAACGGCAAATTAAAAGAATATCAGATTAAGGTAGGAAATAAATAATGTTAGATATTGTATATTGTATATATATTATAAATATTCAATAAATATTTAATTATGAATTACATATTGTAGGGATTGGAATGGTTGGTATCACTGTTTAATAATAATCTTAATGGTATTTTGGCGGATGAAATGGGTCTCGGTAAAACTATTCAAACTATAGCATTAGTCACATATCTAATGGAGAAGAAGAAAGTAAATGGCCCATTTTTGATCATCGTTCCATTATCGTAAGTAAAATAATGTATTTTTGATTTGTATACAATTAAAATCATTCAATATTTGTTCTTATTCAATTTTTTCATCGCAGGACACTTTCCAATTGGGTTCTCGAGTTTGAAAAATGGGCACCTAGCGTCGTGGTCGTATCTTACAAGGGATCACCAGCTGGTAGACGTGCCATTCAATCACAAATGCGAGCAACTAAGTTTAATGTCTTGTTAACAACATATGAATACGTTATCAAGGATAAGGGTGTCCTGGCAAAATTGCAATGGAAATATATGATCATTGATGAAGGTCACAGAATGAAAAATCATCATTGCAAATTAACACAAGTGTTGAATACGCATTACTTAGCACCCCATAGACTTCTATTAACTGGTACACCACTTCAGAACAAGTTACCTGAGTTGTGGGCTTTGTTGAATTTCTTATTGCCTTCTATATTTAAATCTTGTAGTACTTTTGAACAATGGTTCAATGCACCTTTTGCAACCACCGGTGAAAAGGTAAGTAAATTCATTTTTTTTTTATAATGATCATTTACTTTCTAAGTACAACTTTTGAATATTAAATTATGCATTGTTTAAGGTCGAATTAAACGAGGAAGAAACTATCTTGATCATTCGTCGTTTACATAAAGTTTTGCGACCATTTTTACTGAGACGTTTGAAAAAAGAAGTCGAATCTCAATTACCTGACAAAGTGGAATATATTATTAAATGTGACATGTCTGGACTCCAGAAAGTACTATACAAGTAAATATCGAACTCAAATATTTTATTTCCACGATATTAAACTTTTTTCCATTTTTTTTTTTGTAATATAAAAATTTCTTTATTTTTTAGGCATATGCAGAGTAAAGGTGTTTTACTGACAGATGGTTCCGAGAAAGGCAAACAGGGCAAGGGTGGTGCTAAAGCTTTGATGAACACTATTGTACAATTAAGAAAATTATGTAATCATCCTTTCATGTTCCAAGCTATCGAAGAAAAATATTGTGAACACGTTGGCACTCAAGGATCTGGTGTTATCACTGGGTATGTAACATCAAAATTACATTAAAATAAAATAATTTCAATGTCTTGTATAAAATAATGAATTAAAATTTGAAATCAACAGGCCAGATTTATATCGCGCATCTGGAAAATTCGAACTTTTGGATCGGATCCTTCCAAAATTAAAAGCAACCAATCACAGAGTATTGCTTTTCTGTCAAATGACACAATTGATGACGATTATGGAGGATTACTTAAGTTGGAGAGGATTTATGTATTTAAGATTGGATGGTACGACAAAGGCTGAAGACAGAGGGGATTTATTAAAAAAATTTAACGATCCTGGCTCAGAATATTTCCTATTTTTATTATCCACTCGTGCTGGTGGTCTTGGTTTGAATTTACAAGCTGCCGACACTGTAATTATCTTCGATTCAGATTGGAATCCGCATCAGGTACGTATTATTATTATTATTTTTTGTTTTATATTGTTTTACATTGTACACACATATCGAAAGTTGAATCATATGTTGATTTCATATGAATTATTATTTTAGGATTTACAAGCTCAAGATCGAGCTCACAGAATTGGTCAGAAAAACGAAGTACGAGTACTCAGATTGATGACCGTAAATTCCGTCGAAGAAAGAATATTAGCTGCGGCTCGATACAAATTAAATATGGACGAGAAAGTTATACAAGCTGGAATGTTTGATCAGAAATCAACTGGTTCAGAGCGTCAACAATTTTTGCAAAGTATTTTGCATCAGGACGATGCAGAGGATGAAGAAGAAAATGAAGTACCGGATGACGAGACGGTTAATCAAATGATTGCAAGAACTGAAGGTGAATTTGAAATATTCCAAAAATTGGATTTAGAAAGAAGAAGAGAAGAGGCCAAATTAGGACCAAATAGAAAATCTAGATTATTAGAGGAAGCTGAATTACCTGATTGGCTTGTCAAAGATGATGATGAAGTTGAAAGATGGACTTACGAAGAAGATGAAGAAAGATTTCTTGGAAGAGGTTCAAGGCAACGTAAAGAAGTTGATTATACTGATAGTATCACCGAGAAGGAATGGTTAAAGGCGATTGATGATGATGGTGCGGAATACGACGAAGAAGAAGAGGATGATAAGAAAAAGAAGAAGACGAGAAAACGAAAGAAAAAGGGAGAGGAGGATGACGAACCTATACCAAAGAAAAGAAGAGGGGCCGGATCATCGATTGATCCTAAAATGAAACGTGCGATGAAAAAATTAATTATGGTTGTTGTTCATTATACCGATAGTACAGATGGTAGATTACTTAGTGAACCATTTATGAAATTACCATCTAGGAGGGAGTTACCTGATTATTATGAAATTATAAAGAAACCTTTAACTATTAATAAATTATTGCAAAAAATTGAGGAAGGCAAAGTAAGTACTACTTTGATCATTTTATTATTATTATTATTATATATTTGAGAAGATAATATTTTGTTATTAACGTTATCAATTTTTTCAGTACGCCGATTTTGATGAATTGGAGAAAGATTTTATGCAATTATGCAAAAATGCACAGATTTATAATGAAGAAGCTTCTCTTATTCACGAAGATTCAATAGTTTTGCAATCTGTATTTACAAATGCGCGACAACGTTTGGAGGAAGAAGGAAATATTTCCGATTTGGATGACAAAGGTATTTTATTATTTGTCTCATTAATATTATCATCATTATTATCGTAACATAATATTTCATATAATAATTATATGAATTTAGATGGTGATGAAGGATCCGATGCTGATTCCAGTGTAAGAATGAAGATTAAACTTAAGGGTAGAAAAAGTGAGGGCAGAGGTGGTCGTAGAAAAAGGGTTACAAAAAAATATATATCCGATGATGACGATGACGCTGATGATAATTAAATAATATCAATGTAATTATATTTAATTATAGAGAAGCTTTAAGCTATATATGGTAATATTCAAAACTATTTATCTTATATTTCCTTTTTTTTTTTGTTCATATTTTTTCATCTTTATTGTGTGAAACAGTATACTTCGTCCTTAAGGTCGATTGTTGTATGTAGGATAATTATATAAACTTTATAAAATTACTCTACATAAAAAGATATACATATATATATAAATATATAAATATATATTAATATAATAATAGTAATAATAATAATAATAATAATAATAGTAATAGTAATATTAATAATATTATTATATAACTTGATTATAGTACGAAATACGATACTATTGTTATTCAAGTTTATAGAGAAGCAAAAAAAAGGGGGAAAATCATTGTTACTGAAAAAAAAAACAAAAAACTAAGACTAAAACAAAATAGACGAACCTTTTTAATTTAGTATTTAGGTAGTAATAAGTATTTAGAGGTATGTTATTATTTTAGTATCTTAGTATTTAGGTATTCAAGGGTAACAATAATAATAAAAAAAAGGACAAAAAAAATACAAGGGAAATAACTTTGAATATTCTGCTTTCATTTTTTTTTCTTTTTTTTTCTTTTTTTTCTTTTTTTTTTTTTTAAATAGTTATCGTATTGCGCAGCTTATGTCGATAAATTGCACTGTGTGAATGTATATATATATATGAAAATAATTAGTATATTAAGAATTTCAATTTTATTTCTAAAAACGTATCAAAATAATTAATTAATCGATGCATGTTTAAGAAGAAAAGAAAAAAGCAAAAAAAAAAAAAAAGAAATATTACAGTAAACTTTGTTACTATCAAAACATAAAAATCACACACATGGGATGTATGATTTTTCTCCCATTATATAAATATATATTTTTTTGTTTAAATGTGTTAATACCTTTAAGTTTTATTACTATAATATATTACATTTATTACATTATCAATGTAACTGCCAGTAATTGGTTCACAATACATTATATTATCCTTATTATTATTGCTTTACATATATACTATTCATTAAAAGTGTACAAACTATATTGAGACGGTAATACTAAAAAAAAAAAATGATAAAAAATATAATAAAAGAATCGATAAAAAAAAATAAATGCGAATAACAGAATCCGTGGTAATTAATTAATTATTAATATATAATGACAAAGTTGATAATTATTCGTACTATAATGAACCTTATATATTTTGAAATTATGTATATTTTTATTTTACTCTCATTATACGTCACAAGTTTTATTTATTTCAATATAAATTTCTTTTTGTTTTTTTCTTGGTGTGTTCTACAAAATTGTAATATTTTTCACAGTACTCTCTCTCTCTATATATATATATATTTTTTTTTTTAATTCGTCATACGAATTGTATAAAATTTATGCATATTTATTGATTATTTCAAATAAATTCCAAATTTGTTCTTATTTATATAAAAATGTGATTAAATGGAAGAAAATCACGTAGATTGTATGTGTAAGTAAATTGTATAAGGACAACAAAAAATTATGATAAAAAGCGCTCATACATGAATGTGTGTAAGTAAAATCATATTGGGGTTTGCTTGCTTGTTTGCTTGCTTGCTTTGTCGGAATCATGGTATGCCTTAGTCGTTAGATCCGTACCCGTTCCTTGCAATTTCGGTCCTGTTTTGAATTTAGATGGAATTTAGGCAAGCTGTTGCGGTAGTATCCCTACCTTACCTAATGTCACTCATTGCATATGCCACTATCTATCCTACACGTTTCAACATGTGTATATAAATATGGTATATATGTATCTACATGTATATGTACATATATATATATACATGTATATTTGTATGTACATGTATATATACACATACATGTATTATACATATATACTTTAATGCATAACTAAAACAAAGTTGTACATCTTTGATTCGCGGTATTGGTCTTATGTGTTTATTTTTACCAAAATTATTCACAAATGAAATTTAACACATGTTCCGTATATATATATATATATATTCATATTGAAATAAAAAAAGGTTTTTATTTTTTATCATTAATTATGACAATGAACTATAATAAATAAAAACGATAATTAAAAACAATTTGATTTTTTGTTATTTTTATATTGCAATCATTTCTATTAAATTATATATTAATTATTTTTTTAAAAATTATTTTCAATTAGTTCACACAATGTAACAAATTACCAATAGAAAAAAAGCAAGAGAGAGAGAGAGAGAGAGAGAAAGTTGTTGAGTTAAAAAAAAAAATAAGAAAACAAAAAATACAAATATGTTTTGTCAAAGTTTCAAACTTGTAATTAACCCAGTTTTGTATATTAAAATTAATTATAAAAATTATAAAAAAAAATATATATAATTGAATGACTATATGAATCAGTAGAGTTTTCCTTAAAAAGCATACATTTTAAGTGACATTAAATGATGCAAAAAAAAAAAAAAATTAAAAAAAAAAAACACAAGGAACAATAGATTCTAGAAAAAAAGAAAACTTTATTAAAAGAGAGATGTTATTTCAAAACAACCGATCAATTTAATATGAAACGACTTATGGTTGACATTATGGTACAGAAAAGAACAGCTTAGTCACGATCACATTACGGATGGGCAGCTCAGACGTCTATTCTCGTCATTATTATAAGAACGTAGAAGAAGAAGAAGAAGAAGAAGAAGAATCCTTTTACTGAGCGGAACTTACTTCGTTCTGAAACTTATATCAAGTGGAAAGAGAGAAGGTACCCTAACGAATAATGGTGGTAGTGGTGGGATTGGTGGTGCGAGAGTAGAATAAATTGCCATCGTGGTCTCGTATATAAAGCTTACTTCTCTTCTTCGAATGGTTATTACTTGTGATTTGAGTTCTATGTATCGTAGAATACAATAGATGAAATACAACAACAAAAAAATAGAAAAGATGAAGAAGAAGAAGAAGAAGAAAGAAAGAAAGAAAGAAAGAAAGAAAGAAAGAAAGAAAGAAAGAAAGAAAGAGAAAGAAAAGATTTTCTTTCCTTTTTTTCATGGATGATTTAAGTGGTAAAAATGGTAGGAAAGGACTAAGACATTTTGATAAATGTGATCCGAATAATCTTTTTTTCATTTATTCTTCTTCCTATTCTTTTTTTTTTAATTATATCCTTGTTTTAATGCTTTATTTTATTAAATAATAATAATAATTATTATTATTATATAAACCAGTATACAACAACGTGTACACAATATATATAATCTTTTATATATATTACATATTTATTAATATAAAATTTATTATATTATTATTATTTATATTATTATTATATTATTTTATTATTAATATATATTATATTTATTATTTATATATATTATATATATAAATATATAATATATATTTGTATAATATATATAATAATTAATAATAAATATAATAATATAATAATAATAATAATAATAATAATAATCATATAATAATAATTAATAATAATTATTATTAATATTATTAATTATTATTATTATATAGATCAGTAAACAATAACGTGTACAGAATAATTTTTCTGATTTATTCTTCAACCTACTTTTCTTTCTTTTTAATTATATCCTTGTTAATGTTTTATTTTATTAGATAATAATAATAATAATAATAATATTAACAATTAGATAAACTAGTATAGAACGTGTTTATATTAGATCAAAAAGCTTGTATTATTTTAATAAAGATTATAACATTTGTTGAGTAGAAATAGATAGGTAGGTTTAGGGACATTATGTGAGAAGGGTAATAGAATAAAGTAAATCGGTTTATGAATTGATCCTATGCGCAATGCGGTCGTACCCTACCTATTACGATAGAAATCATATCATTATCACATCGAAGCTTCCAACTGGATATCTTCAAGCGTATACTGATAACTGAGAGGATTAGCTAGCTCTAGCGTTCACTGATCTAATACGTTTGTCAATTTTATAAATTGTAAATTGTGTAATCGTTTTAAACATTATTTACATATACATTTATTTAAATGTATTTCAATTATTTAGTTAATTATTAAAGTTTAGTAATACGTAAATTCAGGGAAAAAGGTCCCTGGCAACTCGGAGGGCGCCATTATGGCGCTTGGAAAAAAAGGCTCTTGGTAACTCTTTTCAACACTTAAACGTAATAATTTTTATTTTTAATATTATTATAATAATAATTAAATATATTTTAATATAAAAAAGTAATTGAAATAATAAATAAAATATTTTTATTATATTTTTTGTTATAATGACTCAAATGATCGATTTAATATATCAAATAATTGTGAAACATTTTGATAAAATACATTTAATAATAATAATAATAATAATAATAAAAAGGAAAAAAAGTAATAATTAAAAAAAAGAAATAATTATAATAAAAATTAGGAATAAATTGTAAACACATTTTATATCAATTAAATAACAAATGTTATTTACCACGATCATTTGAAGTCGATTATCGTAGTTATACATATCGATTTCTCTGATATGTAGTATATATTGTCGACCTATCTATATACACTTTTGGCATTATGTTAAATTCAGTGACGCGAGTAGTGGCAAATTTTGAATGAAGCACGAATCTACTATAATTGGGAAAACGCTATTCTATAGAAACATATACCAATACATTCTCTCATATTATAGGATATAACAATTCGATCGCAATGACGTACTACTACCTACATTCCTCTCTTTTTATCAATGTTTCTCTCATTTTCTCTAACTCTCTCTCTTTTTCACCTCTTGTTCTATTTTTCATTCTTTTAGTTACAAGCGTTTCGTTACAATGTGCATTTGCTTGCTTGTATCAGTAAGCGTGCTAATGCACATATTTACTTATTTACATATCTAGTCTCATTGCGTACGTATGTGTCTATATGTGTGTGTGTGTATATATTTTATATATACGAAAGGATACTACATAGGAATATATACATAAGCACATTTCGCGGTAATCATTTCGTTATCTCTACACCACCGTTCGTATTTGCACGAGCTCGATGATAGAGATAGAAAGAGAAAGAGAGAGAGAGAGAGAGAGAAAGAGAGAGGGAGAGAGAGAGAAAATTTGTAATGTCTATCATTTCTCGTGAATTCCTTCTATTATCGGTTTTACACACTGTCTCTTTCATATTATAATTTCAAATGAAAAATATAATTGTTAAAGATTTTTGTTTTATTTTTTCTTTAAATCGTATGAAAATAAAATGAGATAAAAATAGATGAAATGAAAAAAAAAAAACGAGAGAATTATTTTAAATGAAAAATAATAAATCAAAAGAATAAATAAATAAACGATAAATTGTAAATTTGCAAAATATCGAAAGATTTTCAGACTATAAGAATAAATTTATTCAACGTAACTTTCATAAGGGTAATTACTTTAAATATATTATTATTTAAAATTATTTTAAATGAAAAATAATAAATCAAAAGAATAAATAAATAAACGATAAATTGTAAATTTGCAAAATATCGAAAGATTTTCAGACAATAAGAATAAATTTATTCAACGTAACTTTCAAAAGGGTAATTACTTTAAAAATATTATTATTTAAAATTATTTACAATTATAAATTGTAAATTTGCAAAATATCGAAAGATTTTCTCACCGTAAGTATAATTTTATTCGCGACGTAATTTTCCTCACTAAGGGGAAAATTAGTGAAAGGTCAAGAGTTTAAATATATATATATATATAAAAAAAAAAGAAAAGAATGAAAAAAAAAAATAAAGAAAGAGACAAAGATAGAAAGAGAATAAAAATGAACGACAGAAGTTACACGCGTGGTAGCTCTAATTACGATCAACGCTCGAGTGTGAAATTGTCAATTACTTTGAAAGTAGGTACGAGAAGGTCCTTCTGAATGCTTTTAACTCGCTAATTAACGCGTAGTTTGTATCGATATATCGATCGATCCCTCCTCCTTTCACGTATTTTTTCGCTACGAACCTTTCAAAGTTCTTCCAACAAGAGGCGCTGAAAAAACAAAACAAATATATATTTAAAATAATAATAATAATAATGGATAAAACAATATTAAGGAAAAAATTAATAAACATTTCGTACGACCTAGAAACACCAAATTTTATCCTTTAGAAATGTTCAATCAGATCGTGTCGATCGATATTCTCGATTTTTTCGGAATTTAATATCTCGCGAGAAACGATAAAAAAAAAAAAAAGAAAGAAAAAAAAAGAGAATAAAAAGAACGAACGTCTTATACATTATGGAAAAGATTCTAAGATTTATATTTCATTTAGAAATTATCTATTATTATTATTTTTCTTATTTCTTTTTATTTTCTAATTATTTATTTAATAATTATTAAAAATGTGCGCCTGCAGTTATGCAACCCTCCATACACATTTTGAAAATGTTGCTTGCGAGCGACATCTACTGGGACGGAATTTTTTTTCAGTCTAAACTGTTTATACACGCATGTATTACGGGTTGCCTATCTTTCGGGCAGGAAAAAAATTCCGTCCCAGTAGATGTCGCTCGCAAGCAACATTTTCAAAGTGTGTCTGGAGGATTGCATTCCTACAGGCGAAATGTTTCTTATAAATAATAATAAAATTTGAACTTTAATTTTATAATTAATACGCTTCGTAGTATGCAATTGCACACAAACACACATATATACAATAATACAAAATACAGATTAGAGAGATTAATTTAATTCGATTTTCTTTCGTAATTATAATCAATTTTAAATTGTTCATATATTTAATAAAAATGTATAAATATTTTTTGATGTACCAACGTAGTGTCTCAACTTTCGATATATTTTTAATTCTTTTTATTATCGTCTAATATTATTTTTTATACATAAAAATACATCTAACCGATTGTACCATCCCTAAAATACACTTTTTTTATATGCAGGTCACACAATTTTTTTCAAGAAATTACATGTACAAATAACATATATATACATATCCATATACACACATACATATTTATGTACATATTTTATATATTAAACACACATACACACATATATATATATATAGAAAGGTTAAAAATTTGCCCAGAGGGAAGCAACGGACGCGAACGTTTCGTTATAACCTGCCGCATGGGAAATGGAATTTCGCTTAAGGGCATTTTACCATCAGTGAAGAGGAAATTTCGTTGTCCTTATATGCCTCATAAGAGAGGTTCAGACTCTCACCCTACTCCCTTCTCCCTTTCCCTCTCACTCACTCTTTTTTCTTCACTTTTATTTTATTTTATTCTTTTTCTCTCTTTCTCACTCTTTGTGTACTTCGGTAATGCGATCCAAGTTATATGCCGGTGGCTTCTCTTCTTCTTCCTCTTCTTCTTCTTCTTCTTCTTGGAGCTTCTCATAAGGAAATACCAAGGTTTTCCGGATTTTTGTGCAGCAGGATATTGCTCTCCGTGCTACCCTTACAGATGTTCCCCTTCTCGGCAATTGAAAAATACGTTGTACGTTTCTTACCCTCCCCTCCTTTCCCCTCCCCTCCCTAACCCCCCCCCTGGTTGTCTCTTGCCACGTTTTAAAAATCGTGCCGACATTTCAAATTACACGTTATGATTTCCGATTTATGATTTCAAGTAGAATACCTATTATAAATATTATTACCTATTTATATATTTATTAATATATTCAAATACTCTTAACATTAGTATAATGGTACATAAACTTAGCCATTTATTATCTAATAAATTTATACAAATTTATTGATGTTTATTTATTTAAAATTAAAATAAATGTTCATAAAATGATATACTTTAAATGTAATTTATTATTAACTAATTACATAGACTGTGGATTATAATATTAGATCTACAGGAAAAGTTCTGTTCGTTTTTAGAATAATAAAACAAAAGTAATATATTTTCATATTTCTTTAATTGACTAATATTTTATCTTATAATTTCTTATCATAGTGTGATGATAATTTGTATATTGCATTTTGAAAAAATGTCATCACTACAGACGAAAAAATTGTACCGGTATTTGTTAGAACGCGGTTTCCAGTAAACCTAATATAATATTGTTAGATTAATAAATGCCATAATCATTGAAAAAATAAAAATCCTAAAATTAATTTCTAAACAAATGAAATAATTTATCATCGTATCTTAAATTATCTTAAATTATATTAAATTATAATATCGTTTGATTAATCTATTAGCAAATTAGTATCATATTCGTGAATACGTCTAATAACAATAGAATAATGTTTGATCTATCTATCCATCGATCAATCGATTTATTGATCCAACTAGTGTGTATTAAACAAACCCACACCTACACATATTACACATGTACTTGTGAAAACGTTAAGATAAGTTACAATGGCTTATACTAATACAGATATTGTCTAGATATTGACTAGAAACGCAGATATTGGTAGCTAACGTAAAGCCGATGTGTCCTCTCCTCCTACAGGATGATATCATCGTCGTGCGAAGTACGATACGATACGATACGATACGATACGATACGATACGATATTACGATATCCACGTTCAATCGATATGAGATTAATAGATTCTCGTTTCTCAAATGGGCATATATGTATACACGCACATAATACACGCACATAATACACGCACGCGTAACCGCGATATTACCTTACTACTCGTAAAGGATTTACAGTATACACGCGAAGGATAATCAAATAGGAGATAATCGATGATATTTCGGTGCATCGATGTGCACTAATATTCCTAACGAGAGAGCGTGACCCTTTCTCGGGACTAGTACGGTGTAAATTTCGACGCTTACATCGTTACCCGATGATAAACAAACGTGTAATCATCAACTCCAACACATTTGATATCATCATTTTTTTTTCTATTTAACTAATCAACATATATTTCTATAGATTTATTAACCATCTTCTTTAGCATGGGTATGATTAAAAAGGGAATGAGATGGTAGCTGTAAACAAAACAAACAAATTTGATGAAACGAAAAGAACGATATAACATAAGTAAGAAATACAATATGCAAAAGTAATGTAAAAAAATGTAGTATGACGACTGCGTACTACGAAACGTATTAATTATAAGATTATATCATTATTTATAAAAAACAATACGCCTGCACGAATGCAACCCTCCAAACACACTTTGAAAATGTTACGAGTGCTACCTGTGGGACAAAATTTTTTTTCTGCCCGAAAGATAGGCAACCCGTATTACATACGTGTATAAACAGTTTGGGCTAAAAAAAATTCCGTCCCAGTAGGTAGCGCTCGCAAGCATCATTTTCAAACTGTGTATGGAGGGTTGCATAATTACAGGCGCCCATTTTTTAATAATAATAATTTAATAAATAATTATAAAATAATATTATATTATAAATTATCACTCGCTTCATTCTTTCGAAACTTGCTTTTTTTTTGGAGGATCAAATCAAAAGAAATAATTTGAAAAATTATTACATAAAAATTGATGTCAATATAGTTGAAATCCCATTTTACCTTTTTATTATTTTCTTTTTATTAATAAAGTAAAAAATATAAGAATTGTTAGAAAGATAATTTTTTGTTGGGAGAGGAAAGAGGGGAAAGATTTTTCGATGAAGGCGTAAAAAGATATTAGATGTCAAGTGTTATAAGAATATATTGTTGCAGGGGTCAGTTTTTTCCTTTCTAAGAATGTCTCTCATAACATGCTTGAATGATTACAGTAGATAGGAAGAATCTGTTATGAGGGTACCATTTGAGAAGATCTAACCCTCATTCTACCCATCATAAAACCACGTACGATCCATATAAACATAGTAGAGTCCATGCTACTACCTCTTACAATCCGTTTGGGAAATAGTTGATCGCTTATTTATAGTTGGTACTACGTATGTACATATTTATTACATGTTCGATCGTTTCGTCCATCTTAGAATATTTTTCCATCTTCTTTGTATTTACATATACATGTACAGATACATGTACATGTTCGTATATATTTGTGTATATTTACATAAACATTTAGGTATATATGTATGTGTAATATCTACGATGCACGATTTAGAAATACATATACAGGTACTAACACATACATAGTACATTTATATATATATACATTTGTACGTTTCAAGCTACCTCAGAGAGAATATTAAATTCCTCATAAACGAGTCTTTCATCCGACAGACGTGATTTGTTTCTTAAGTAAGACAAGTAATACAAAGTGGGTCAAATAAAAAAAAAAAAAAAAAAAAAAAAAAATAAGAAAGTTTTTTAAAAATAAATGTCTTCCTTTTTTATATTATTCTCCTTTTGCCAAACTTTTTCAACTAATTTTCCTTGATTTTTTTTTTTTCGATTATAAAAGAAAAGTTTCTCTAAATTTTTGTATTAAAAAAATGTAATAATAAAAATCAGTTAAAGGAGTTTATGCAAAAAAAAAGAAATATAATTGATTTTTAATATCATTTATGAACTTTTGATCGATACTGTATAAATAATAAGATAGAAAATGAACGATTCGCATAATTTGTTCTTTTCCTTCTTTTTTTTTTTTTTGAGTCTCTTTAGTTACGCATAAAGATATATAATGAATTTATATTAATTAGAAATAAATTTGAGAAGCAATGTGGAAGAGAAAACGAACGCGCATGGTGTAATGCTTCCCCTTTTTATGCCACCATAATTGCAGTACACGTCATTTTCCATCTACGTGAAAAACTTTCCATCGTATACTTCATTGAATTACTGTATTGAAGTAACTCGATAGTAGTGCTTCGATGTGTTCACCCTTTCAATTAAATTTATCCCCTGTCCTGTCGAACTTTTCGATTTTGTTCATGGGTATTGGAACATTCATTATACATCATTTGGATTTTACTGATTTTAACATTTAACATTTTTTTTTATTACTTTTAACTTTTACTTTTTAATTTTTTTTTTAATTTTTTTTTCTTTTCCACAGAACAATTAATTGCACAGATGCAATTTTAATTTTGTATGCCTAATGATAATTTTTGTAATAATGACGAAAAATGATTAATAGTATATAATAATTAATATATATATTTTAATAATTAATAATAATATTTAAGAATAATAATTTTTGATTACTTTTAACTTCTACTTTTTAATTTTTTTAATTTTTTTTTCTTTTCCACAGAACAATTATTTGCACAGATGCAATTTTAATTGTGTATACCTGACGATAATTTTTAAATAATAACGAAAAATGATTAATAGTATATAATAATTAATATATATATTTTAATAATTAATAATAATATTTAAGAACAATAATTTTTGATTGCTTTTAACTTTAACTTTTAAATTATTGTTAATTACTTTTAATTTTTTTAGGCTTTTTTTCTTTTTTTTCTTTCTTCAACAGAACAATTAATTGCACATATGCAATTTTAATTTTGTATACTTGACAATAATTTTTTGTAATAATGACGAAAAATGATTAATAATAATAATTTAAGAATAATAATAGGTGTCTGTACGTGCAACTTGAAGTATCCAGTTAGAGAATAAAATCCATCCGAGGTTCTTCCTTAGGTTGATAGACGAAGTTTATATTAAGAAAGTTTTTTTTATGCTTTCGACCAATAAGAAATAGTTGTATAGCTTGGCACTTTCTTTCAAGGAACGTGTTATCGCGATGCTAAGTGATAATATAAGCTTTTTTTCTCTGTTTTTTTTTTCAGAATATTCTTGTCTCTGAATAATATTTTCAATAAATTTAAAGAAAAAATAAAAAAGAAAAAAAAATTAACAAAAGAACAATAACACGATTAAAATAAAAATTAATCATTAATTAACAGTTTACACGACATTAATTTAACATTAATTAACTCAAATATATAAAAGTATATAAACTATCTACTTAAAAAAAAATCCTACTTAAAAAAATAAATATTGTGTATTTATCTTTTATCCGGGACCCACACATATACACACGTCAATAATATCCCTAATAATTTATTTATGTCAACTTACAACCCCTACTTAAAAAAATAAATTTTGTATTTATCTTTTACCCCACGCATAAGCACAGCAATACTATTCCAAATAATTTCACTATATCAACCCTACTTAAAACAAATTTTATATTTTATATTTTATATTTTATATTTTATATTTTATATTTTACCAGGACCCACACACACATATATATATATATATATATATATATATATATATATATATATATATATACTATCCCTAAATAATTTCACAAAAAAAAATCAAACTTTACCTAAAGAAAATATAATACATTTTTTATTTTATCAAAATACATAAAAATTTGATTCCATTAACCCTTTATGTAGTTTAGAATGACTTACAAATAAAAATATATTATTAATAATTAATTAATAATTTCATATATATTTGTAGTATTCTTTTAAAGAACTAAAAAACTAAATAATTTCTAATAAATAATACAATTATTCTAATAATGATAAACTTATTTTGTTGCATATATTTATCGAAACCACTTTTGTATATATAACTTAGGTTAGTAAGATAATTATTAATATAAAAACCTGTGAGACGACAGATAAAGGTTAAAGTTATATCAAAATATTCTTTTAAACAAAAAAGGAACTAAATAATTTCTAATAAATAATACAATTATTCTAATAATGATAAACTAATTTTGTTGCATATATTTATTGAAACCACTTTCGTATATATAACTAAGGTTAGTAAGACAATTATTAATATAAAAACCTGCGAGACGACAGATAAAGGGTTAAAGTTATATCAAAATATTCTTTTAAACAAAACAAAAACTAAATAATTTCTAATAAATAATACAATTATTCTAACAATGATAAATTGATTTCGTTGCATATATTTATTGAAACCACTTTCGTATATATAACTAAGGTTAGTAAGATAATTATTAATATAAAAACCTGCGAGACGACAGATAAAGGGTTAAAGTTATATCAAAATTGAAAATAAAAGAATAGGACAAAAATTGATCGATAAAAAAGAATCTGACAAATTATTCCATGAGTTTAATCGAAAGGATAGTGAGTCTTTAGGATCAGTTTTTATTAAAAAAAAAAAAAAAAAAAAAAAATCTCAGCCACTTCCACGAACGTTTTCCTCTATGTTTTGCAGAGAGGACTGAATAAAAAAATAGGACGATAGTGGGAATGAAAACTGGGTTGGAAGGGTGAGGGGTGTTGATGGGAGAGGGTTGGAAAAGGGACGAATAAAAAAGTTAAGCATACTAGGAAGGGCTGCACTTGCCCGATAGATGATGATAGGGGAGGTCTATCGAGTTCGAAAAGGATTTTCTCTGATTATAGCAAGAAGAGGAAAAGCAGGAGGAGGATAAGGAGGTGTAGAAGGAGGAGGTGGAGGAGGAGGAGGATATATTTCGAGGTCCGCGGGAAAATCCCTTAGGGACTAATTGTCCTCTCGATGTCTTCGTCTAACATTTGAAATCGATCTTCGTGGCTTCGAGAACGAGATCATCCTTGAGTTTAATTCCGATCTCGAACCATCCCTGGAACTAAAAAAACCAAAAAAAAAAAAAAAAGAAAAAAACTAGCTCACTTTTCTCATCGTGAGTAAGAAGAGAAGAATTTTCTTTCTCTTTCTCTTTCTCTTTATCTTTATCTTTATCTTTCTCTTTCTCTTTCACTTTCGTTTTTCTTTTTCTTTTTGTTTTTCACTTTTATTTTTCGTGCCATCGTAAAAGGGGGTTGGTTTCTGGAGCTTTTCTTCTTCCTCTTCTTTTTCTAATTTTTCTTTTACTTCAATTTCTATTTCTCTCTCTCTCTCTCTCTCTCTCTTTCTCTCTTTTTTTATATAATAAAATAATATAATTTTTATACTATTTTTTTAATAAAATAATTATTTATATATATATATATGTTATTACAATAATATTATTACACAAATTATTATAAAAATTATATTATATTATTATAAAAATAATTATAATATAATTATAATATAATTGCATTATATATTAATTATATATTATAAATTAAATTATTTAATTAATATTAAATATTAATTATTTTTACCACTATAATATAATTTTTATAATAATTTTTTTAATGAAATAAAATTATATTATAATATTAATATTATATAAATATATATATAATTATAATATTATAATATAATATTATAATATAATATAATATTATTTTTTATTAAATTATATTATATTATTATAAAAATATTATTATATAAATATTATAATAAATTTTTATAATATTTTTCTAATAAAATAAGATATAAGAATCATGAACATTGTATACAACACAAGTTTCTTCCTTTATATATATATATCTTTCTTTATCTTTTTATTTTTCACTCTCTTACTTTCTCTCTTGTTCTTTGCTTCTTTTTTTTTTTTTTTTTAAAAACAAAGAAAGAAAGAAAGAAGGAAAAGTTATATACAGATAATGATGGAAAAAAACTCGCTTGAGACTTTCTCAGGCTGTGCGAACATTAAAAAGAAAGTGTGCACCAGCGTAAGGTTTCATGAGTCCGGCTTCTCTCTTTCAATTACTGGCCCACCCTTCCCTTCTTCTTCCACTTCCACCCCTAACTCTACTACCAGGAGAAGAAGTTTCTTCTGCCACGTGACTGGAATATTTCGAGTCCACTTATTATAGGTATTCTTGGTGTGGCACACGAGAAACGACACGACGGGTAGAGCTTCGTTGACCTTCCATGATAATTAGGGATAGTACCTTCTAGTTCTTTGAGAGAGTACCTACGATGAGAGGTATAGTGTAACAGAAAAAAAAAAAGAAAAAAAGAGAAGAAAAAAAAATTATAATTTTTTTTTGTTCCACTACTACTTTCGTTTCTTTTTCATCTTCTTCTTTTTCTTTTTCTTTTTTTTTTGTTTCTTTTTCACTCTCTGCTTCTACTATTTCTTTTACTTTATTTTTTTTTTGTTATTAACAAATTAAATACCAAAATATTAAATAAATATCACACGGTGTATATAAAATATATATATTTAATATATTAAAATATTAAATTTTACTTTTTTATTACACATTTGATTTTATATTTTTATTACATATTTTATTTTATATTTTTATTATATATTTTATTATATTTTATTTTATTTATATTTTACAAATAATATTTTATTATAATTTATATTATATATTGTAAATAATATTTTATTATATTTTATTTAATATTTTTATTATGTATTTTATTATATTGTATTTAATATTTTATAAATAACATTTTATAAATATATAATAAATATTTAATAAATATATTTTAATATGTATTTAAATATAAATTTTAATATATATTTTTTTTTTTTATCTAAATCTTTATATATTTAATATATATTATATATATATTACAAAATATATATTTTAATATATTAGGGGGGAAGAGGGAACGATAGACAGAGTGTGAGTGGAACAATTAGACATATAAGGAAATAGAATGTAAGGAATAGAACACATAAGTTAAATGAAGTGTGTATATGTTATAGTTTTATATAGTCTATATAGTTATTGTTTAATGTTGTTTATATTGTTTTATATTGTTTTTATATTGTTTTTATATTATTAATATTAATATCTAATATTATATTAGGGCATAATTAGAATTAAGTATATTGTCAAGGGGAACGAACATGTAGGGGGGGCCTTCGGGGTAAACACCCTAAAAGGGTATACCTGCAATAAACTTCTTCTTCTTCTATATATTTTAATATAAATAATAATACATATTAAAATTTATATTTAAATATTATAATTTTTTTTGCTTCTTTTTTATACCTCAACTCTTTCGTTTCTTTTTCACCTTTTTCTACTCCTTCTTTCTTTTCTTATTCTACTTCGACTACTTCTTCTACTACTTCTATTATTTCTTTTACTTTTTGTTATTAGCTAATTAAATATAATTCAATAAATATCACGATGTACGATTCGTTAAACAAGTTAACTTGTAATTATCACTAATCAAAATGATATCAATCCTATCTTCGTTGAATTTCGAAACGCGCCAATTAAAAAAAAAAAAAAAATAAATCCCACGACATTCAATGACGATTATTTTGAATAATATTTAAAATGAGATTAATTTATAAAATGATATTACCTGATAAAATTGATTTCTCACATTTCTCTTCTTTTTTCCTATTTTCCTCTTTCTCTCTCTATCTCTCTCTCTCTCTCTCTCTCTCTCTCTCTCTCTCTGTTTCTTTTCTACCACCAATGTCAATTAACGAAATTTTCATTTAAACGAATTATCGATACTGTCATTCAAATTCTTCACGTCTACGAGCTCGAACAATTTTATTTCTCTCTCTCTCTCTCTCTCTCTCTCTCTCTCTCTATCTATCTTTCTCTTACTTTTTCATTCTTTCTTTCTTTCTTTCTACCTTTCATTCTTTCTTTTTCTACTTTTTTAAATGTTCCATTTTTCGACGAGCTTAATTAGCCGTTCAAATTAATCGAGATAAAACTTTATCGATCCTTGATTTTCTCTCCTGTAGAAAAGAAGAAGAAAAAGAAAAAGAAGAAGAAGAAGAAGAAGAAAAAAAAGAAAGAAAGAAAGAAGAGTGAAAAACAAAACGAAGAAGAAAGAAAAAGAAAAAAACAAAAAAGAACAAAAGAAAAAGCAACAAAAAACGAAGAAAGAAAGAAAGAAAGAAAGAAAGAAGAAGTCATTTTTAATTCAAACCTCCTACCCTTCCCCTTCCCCTTCCTCCCCCTGATGCTACTAGTACTAAGTATTTCACTTAATGGATTCGTTCCTGATTTTCATGGAAGTAGAAGAGAACCATCACACGGGAAGACGTTAAAACGTTGCCAAGCGCAGTTTCTAACGTTGATCGACGAGAAACTGTAAGGATATTCCACTCGATCCCTTTTCCTTCCCATCACCACCCCCTCCTTTTCTCACCCCCCTCATTCAGTCCCTCATCCTCCTCATTTTCCACCTCTTCTTTTTCCCATAGATGCTACAAAGTTAATAAATCAAAGATTTTCTCCACGAAAATGTTCCAACTCACAAGGATTCCTCTTTCCTATCTTAGTAAATCTCATTAGACCTATGAAAAGATAGACAGACTGACAGACTGACAGACTGACAGATAGACAGACAGATAAATGCACACAAACACATGAATACATAAGAATACTAAATTACACATCACCCTATATATTTAATTTCTATTTCTATTTCTGTTTAATACTTTGGTTACATATGACGTATTAGTATACGTCATGCATTTGTTTGGGCGAAGACACACATGACGACACTGATGATGAGTCATTGAAACTGTGACGAAATTTTAATTAGAGTTTATTCTTTGATTTATTTCAAAGTAATAAGTAATTTTTATATTATTATAATTAATTAATTAATTTTTTTAATATTAAATATTATATTTAATATTAATTTAAATTATTATAGTATTGCAAGGTAATATGTGTAATTTTTATATTATTATAATTTAATTATTACAATATTTAATATTATATTTTTAATATTAATTTAAAAATTATTATAATTTAATTATTGTAATAATATTTAATTTTATATTTAATATTAATTTAAATTATTACAATATTTGGAAGTAATTTGTAATTTTTTTTATTATTCTAATTTAATTATTATAATATTTAATATTATTATAATTTAATTATTATAATAGTATTTAATTTTAGATTTAATATTAATTTAAATTATTATAATGTTTAAAAGTAATATGTAATTTTTATATTATTCTAATTTAATTATTATAATATTAAATATTATTATATATAATTTAATTACTATAATATTTAATATTATATTTATTATTAATTTAAAAATTGTAATATATAATTTTTATAATAATATTTAATTTTATATATTTAATATTACTTTATATTATTACAATATATTTGAAAGTAATATGTAATTATTATGTTATTCTAATTTAATTATTATAATATTTAATATTAATTTAAATTAATACAATATTTGAAAGTAATATGTGTAATTTTTATATTATTATAATTTAATTATAATAATATTTGATTTGATATTGAATATTAATTTAAATAATTATTATATTATATTTCAAATAGATATGTAACCAAAGATGGTTAAAGTTACTCGTACGAAACGATAGTTTCACCATTTTGGCATAGACAACATTAACTGTATAATACATCACGATTAATCGCTAAAAACACTCTAATCTAATCTTTCGAGGGATGTGGAACGAATAGATAGAAGGTTCCTAGAACAAATAGGAATATGGGAGTAGATGAGGGTGGGAATTAAAAACTGTATATCCCTTATTCGCCTACATCGTGGTAGTTGCAATGTCGCCGCAGTGATTACGGCAGTTACTACGATTCTCTTCGGTGTAATAGTGTAAGTTGTAAGAGTTAATGGAGTGCGGTATCGTGCTAGAGACTTTAATGAAATTTCGGAGGGTTTTCAATGTATATGTGTACACACACACACACACACACACACACAAATTCACTCTTTCTCTCTACCTCTCTCTCACTCACTCATTCTTTTAATGTTACGAGTATATTTGTCTATGAGTGCTTGTATATATATATGTGTATGTATATATATGTTCTACTTAAAGTTTGTTATATTTTTTTTAATAAGGGAAGGTGGGTGGTGGAGACACAAAAATAGTAAAAAAATTAAAACAGAAAAAGGAACGATAATATCTGATTACCTATTATCATAGAAATTTCAAATAATTTACCTAATCGTGTTATTTTATAATTATAATTATTATATATTGTCGGTATCATATTAATTATTATTAATTATTTATATTTTATAATTATGAACTATGGTAATTATTATTTTTTTATTAAGGAAATTCATTGCTTTTTTTCTTTCGATGTATCCTGCAAGATTTTATATATTTAATTATTTATATTAAAATATATTATATTATTAATTACAATTATAATTTATATTAATTTTTAATAATTATAATTATAATTATAATTTAATTTATAAATTAAATATAATACATTTTATTAAATATAATTAATTATATATTATGAAATATATTATATTATTATTAATTATAATTATAATTTAATTTGTAAATTAAATAATATAACCCGAAAACTCTCTTTTTCTTACAACCCAATATGTTATATATATATATATATATATATATAGTATAGTTATTATATTATAATTATAATAAATAATTCCTCTATCATAAAAATAAAATTGTATTATTTAAAAATAAAATGGAAACCCTAAGTAGAAGAAAATCAACGATGATTGAACGTACAAAATTAGGCAACACGTAATTAATAAAAGAGAAAGGATAAAGTTGTAAAATAATGGTACACACACACACACACACACTTACATACACACACCTTTTTACTTGATATAACCTGGATTTAAGAAAAGAAATGAGCCGTAACGTTTATAAAGAAGATTTCACTTACCGAAGGAAAATTGCATTCCTTTGCTCTCGAGTTCGTAGCTGCAACGTTTGAGGACACCAGAAAAAGATGTTGGGGATGAACAAGGAGGGTAAGTGGAGAACGAGGAGGGGAGTAAGAAAGAACACGAGTACACAAGGGGTTAATAGGGTGTTGCTGGTGGGTGAGGAGGGGGTGGCTTGGGTAAAAGGAAAAATACGCGGAGCACACTTTATTATTACTCGTTTAGAAGTAAACTCATACTACTTTTGGGTGGTTGGTAAGGAAAGAAGGGGTGGAAGGGATCTCGTTAAGGAAATTTTCTCTATTTTGTACATGAATGAAAATTATAACCTTGAACGGGGGAAACATAGAACTATTAAAAAATGTAAAGGGGCTAGGGGAAAAAAAAATTAAAATAAAAAAGAGGGAGATTAAGTGTAAGTATTTACTGACTTTACAAAGAAAAAAACCCAGATACATATTTTCTATATATATATATATGTATTTTACATTGTATTATACTCTTCTTTACCTTTCCTAAGTACTAACCTTCCTCTTTTATTTTTTACTTTTTTTTCATTTTCATTTTTTCTCCCTTTATTTCTTTTTTTTTCTTCTTTTCTTTTTCTTTTTTTTTTTGGCTCCCAATCCTCTTAACATTACGTACGACGTCAACCGCAAAACTTTCGTCGTACGTTTTCCTCTTTTCCCTGTTCTCTTTCCCTTCATTCCTTTCCACCCTTTCCTTTCTTTTCCTTATTTTCTACGAATCGATAATCATCCCCAGGACTTTTCCATATCGACCCTTTCCGGTGTAAAACCAATTTTTATTATTATCTTTTTTCTTTTCTTGTTTTATTACGGTATAATATAAAACTTAAGTCGCGAATATTTTTTTTTTTAGTTATGTATATTTTTATTTCGCACCTGTCGTTTTTTTAATTCGTGTTACGTTTAACATTTTTTTTTATGTAGAATAAAGTAAAATAAAAATATCGGTTTAAAATTACGTAAAGATTTTTACTTAAATAAACTCTTTAAAAAATATATAAAAATTATTAATGTTTACCATTTACAACCATTTTTAATAAATTAATATATATATATATACTATAATTATATTATATTAATTATATTATATAATTTTATTATATTAATTATATTATATAATTTTATTATATTATATAATTTTATTATATTAATTATATTATATAATTTTATTATATTATATAATTATATAATTACATATGTATATTATAATTATATTATATATTATATACATTATATATGATATAATTATTATATTTATTATAATTAATAATTTTATTAATTATTATTATTAATTATATATTATAAGTTATTATTAGAGTAATAATAAATATATATATAATAATTATATATTAATAAAATTCTAAACCATTTAGAAAAACTTTTGCAAAATTGTACCATCGAACAATATAATCAACAATTAATATATTTCCAATAAATTAAATAAATAATAAAAATAATAAATACTAAATATAAAAAAAAAAATAAAATAAATAAAGAAGAAATTGAAGAGAAACTTTTTAGGAAAAATCAAAACCCGAGCCAATCGAAACGATCCTACTGTTTGTCCCTTAATTCGTGTTAACACACAAAGAACAAGCTTGTCCTTCGAACGTGCCCCATCTTCGATGCCAACTCCGATTGCCAACCCCACCCAAACCCTCTCTCACTGTTTCATTCTTATCCCTTGTAAGTTTCGTTCGGAAAACAAAGAGTCAGAGTGTTCCGGGGTTAGGGGAGGGATGCGGGAATGGAGAATGGGGGTTGAGGGATGAGAAGTAGGAGATGGTTTGTAAGAGTAAAAGGGAGAGAAACGTCGGCTGTTTCGCCCTTTGCCTCGGCAACCTTCGTCTAACGAGTGTTTGGCAAGAACTTTGACCGGGTAGCCATACATCAGCGTGTCTTCCATGTTAAACGGAATATACACGTCTACAATATACTATATACTATATAGTTATATACATATAGATATATATATATATAAAGATATATACTTGAGAAGATAGATATAGTTATACTCGTAATCCCATGGAAAATCGACCGCACTCAACCGGACAATCGTAAATTGCCAGGGCCGTCAACGGGTGGGTGGTACTTGCTACTTAAAGTAATGAGCAAAACTTCATTCTCGATGCGTTAGATGAGACGCGATCGTGCACTTACGCAAATTAACGCTACTAATTAAAACAAAAACATAAAAAAAATAAGACGAAGAAAATGAACAAGAAAATGTAGAAAGGAACATAGGAAAAACAACAACGTTTTATCACTCCCTCAACTTGTTGACGTAGTTTAGAAAATAACAAATAAAAAATATGTTTGAGACGTGTTTACTTACTTTTTATTTATTTTTTATTTAAGTGAAAACTTCTTCAGAATGGGTGTGATCTGCACACATGATTTCTTATTTTTATTTCATATAAAATAATAAATATTATTCTAAGAATATGCATCAATCCAATTACAATATTAGAGTTCAATTTTTATATCATTATTTATAAAAATATTTCATTTGCAAACATTTTTTAAAGTGTTTTATTATTTACTTTTTTTGTAATTATTATAAAAATGCGCGCCTGTATGAATGCAACCCTCCAAACACACTTTGAAAATGTTGCTCGCGAGTGTCATCTGTCGGGACGGAATTTTTTTTTCTGCCCGAAAGATAGGCAACCCGTCATACATACGTGTATGAACAGTTTTGACTGCAAAAAAATTCCGTCCCAGTAGATGTCGCTCGCAAGCAACATTTTCAAAGTGTGTCTGGAGGGTTGCATACGAACAGGCGCGCACATTTTTATAATTAAATTACTGATTAAATAAATAATTACAAATTAAAAGTAGAAATAATATTATAATAATATTATATAATAAATTACCCTCGAAACTTGTTTATTTGAAGGTTTCACTTCTTACTTGTGTGATATGCACATATGTGTTTTTTTTTATTTGTAATAAAAATCAACGACGAGAAAATTTATTATTATTTGCTAACGTAGTTTAGAAAAAAATAAATAAAATTAAAATAATAAAATGTATTCGAAATGAGTCTAGTTACTTTCTATTTATTATTTTAATTTTTAGTAAAAATCAACGACACGAATAACAAAAATGATTATTACTATTTCGAATTTGACTACTGTGAGTTCGACGACGACAACCATAACGATGACAACGAAAATGAGTATAGGGATAATATTATACCAAGTGTAGAAAGAAAAATGGAGAAAATACGTGACCTTAGACACCCTATTTTCTTGATGGAAGGATCCGTGTACCATGCAGCTGTCCGCATAGTTTCCTATGAACATGAGTGAGTGACTGACTGAACGTGTGCTTATGTGTATGTATATATGTATATGTATGTGAGAGATAGTCGGAATGTGGAATACGACCGACAGGTGCATCGATGCGATGCAATGCGCGTGCGGAAACACGCAAACTGTATTGTCGTTACATCGGAAAGCTGCTCACGCATTGCTATGGGATAATATTGTCTTTATGGGGAGCAAACCGTCTGCTTAAATTATACCCTTACCCCTTTACCCCTTCCCTTCACTTTATATCTTAGAAATCAAACACATGACAGATAAATAAGTAAAAAGGTTGAATAGCATATGTTACATGAAAATGTTCATCATTTTTGGTATAATTTAATGCAATTGAAAAAACAAAATGATTTGTTCTAATTGCATCTTATCTCTCTCGTATGTTTTAACTAATTATTTAAAGAAAGATATATAGATAAATAAATAATTCAACAAATGAATAAGTTACTAATTTTATAATACAAATGTATATAATTTAATCCACGATTGTATTCGATGCAATTGAGATAACAAAAAAATATAGGTCATAATCACACATCATAATCATCATCAGTTGTTTAATTAATTAATAAATATTGGTAAGCAAAGAGAGGTGGTTATTTTTAGATTTCCTAAAAATTTATTTCATCACATATAAAAGTAAAGTTTCCGATTAAAAAATGTTCGAAAATGATTGGTACGGTTTCGAGCGAAATTTTAATTAGCGTTATACAATTCAATTAGGTTAAGGTACCTTTTGTTTTTTCTTGTTTTTTTTTTTTTATTTCGTTTTTTACTTTTTATCTCCTCACACTTTTTCCTTTTTTATTTTAATTTTTGTTTTTTCCTTTTTTTTTCTTTTTCTTCTTTCAATCAGTCAAATTTATAACGCAACTGCAAGAATCATTGACATTTAACTTTTAAAAAGATAATCGTTTAATGTTTATACAATTTCTATTGTCAAATTCATCGATGCTCATTTCATTTTCAATTGTGACACCAAACAAACGGGTCACATAAAATATATTATGTCGATTGTGTGATGGTGGTGATGGTAGTGGTGGTGGATAATGGGTAGTGTAGCGTAAAAGTAATCGAATCCATTTCCTTTTAAATGTTAACCGTAATAATGGTAGTTGCAATCAATTTCAAGTCGGATTTTGTATCGTTCGACGTATTTTAATATACGCTCGAAACGATTTATTAACTTGGATTAACGAAACAACTAGTTCAAACATTTATTTATTATACATACGTGTTTTACGATAAATAAATAAAAATTTGACGTCATTTTAACGAATAGAAATATTTTTGATCGAAAATTGTAATCAACAATTATATTCGTATACTCGTAATATTATTTATTCTGGTAAGTTAAATTATGAAAAAAAAAGAAAAAGAAAAGAAAAATTTATTGCAATTGTAAAAATAAAAAAGAAATGTTAAATATTGTAATAATTTTCAGTCTCGAATTAATTTTACGCTACATATTTCGTATATTACAATTATTCAATTAAAATGTGAAATAATAAATTCATTGATTATTCGTGAAAATAAATTAGATTATTTTTTAATCATTGTCAAGATCACTCATTTTCTGTTTTTTGTTTTTTGTTATTTTCACACACACCAATTTTTCAACACAATTGTCACACATTTTAATATTTGTTTCTCACGTTAGTTAAATACAATTGTCGTTGTTGAACGTGTCAATCGGATATCCTTGAATTATCCTGAAACAAATGATAATTGTTTTTTTGTTTTTTATATAATATGTGATATAATATTATATATTTATATTATATGTTATAATTTTTTAAATAAACTTAAAATTATAATTTTTTAAATGTAAAATTAAATAAATTTTAAATATATATATATTATAATAATATATATATATATATATATTATTATTATTATAATAGAGAAAAATTATAATTTTGCAAATTGTAAATAAAATAAATTTAAAATATATAATTATTTATTTTATATTATATATTTTATATTTATATTATATATTTTATATATTTAATATATTATATATTTTAAATTTACTAAATTTATATAATATTTATAATTTTTAAATTTATTATATATATATAATATTCTATATTATTTTAAATAAACTTAAAGTTATAGTTTTTTCAATGTAAAATTAAATAAATTAAAAAAAAAAAAAATATATATATATATATATATTATATTTTAAATTTATTATATTATTATAAATAAACATAAAATTATAATTTCACTTCCAAAAAAATCACACATCCCCATAGTTTCATCATTTACACATAATTTTCTCGATTAAAACCCTTTGCCGTACAAAGAAACAGCCACCCCGCGTCCCACTGCAACAATTCAGCAATGCCTAAGAGGTTAAAACAATAAGAATAAAACGCGGGGGTGGCGGGAGATGCGGGGGTGTGTGTATATTCGTTATCGTTTACCGAGAACGAGAATAGAGAAGAAGAAGAAGAAGAAGAATTTACCCAGATTTATTCGAAAACCCGCGGGTACGTAACGTATATATAATGCATAATGGACGACCTACTTTTCAATCCTTCCGATCTCTAAACCGAAGGTAAGCTTACACCACCCCCACCGATCCCCCTCCCCACACACACACAGACACCGAAAGCACATTCTAAAGTGAAACGGGAGAGATAAAACCAGATGGAAAGACGAATAGATAGATAGATAGATAGATAGATAGATAGAAGATCAATATATATAGATAGATATACATGATAGATAGATATATCGATAGATAGATGATAGATAAATAGATAGATAGATAGATAGAAAAAGCACAAGGAAGAATATCGAAGGGGTGCTTTTAAAGTTTGCAAAGCTCTTCGACCTTTTCAAGGCGGATCAAATGCGGGGCTGGATGGGAGTGTAGGGGGGGGGATTGGTTCGCGACGATCGGACAAATAAAAAAGCTCGCAAACCCTGAGAGAGGGGTTGCTTGTGTGAAAATGCGAAGTTCTCTCCGGTAATGGTTCCGGATAACGACGTTTCCCTGCACTCTTGATCGAAAGAGAAGAGGATGGAAGGAATAGGAAGAGGAAAGGGTGAGGGTGAGAGTGAGGGTGAGGAAGGTATGGGCCAGAGTTTCAGCGTAGAAGTAGGAATCCCTTAACCAAAGTGTGTGCACACCAGCCAACCAACCAGCCAGCCAGCCCCACGTTATCGTAGCTCGAGAAGCAAAAGGGAAGCTTTCGAGGTCCCTTCGAGGTTCCTTCCTTCCTTCCTTCCTTCCTACCTCTTCCTTCGTTCCTTCGTTCCTTCGAGGTCACGGCGTACCAAAGCCTTCGTTACACCTACCTACCTACCTTCCTACCTACCTACCTACCTACCAACCTACCTACCCTACCACTACTACTATTATATTACTATACCCTACTGGATCCACTATATACGACTTCAAAAGCACACGCGGAAGCATCTTGCGGCTGAGAATGCAATTTCTAGACTCGACTCTCTCTGTGTGAGGCCCAAGTACCACCTTGTACTATCCTTATACAACTATTACTAAGTAATATCCCTACACCCTATATAACTGACGGTATGCTCATATTTATCTGAGATATCATTATTTTTTCTTTCTAATTTTTTTTTTTTTTAATATCAATATTAATAATTAGATTTAATAATAAAACTAAGCATGATTGATCAATTGTAATTGTAATTTTTGTAATTTTCAAATTTAAATTAGAATTATAATTTTATTAATTGTAATTCAAATTAATATCAAATTAATTACTATCTGCATTCAATTTTAAAAATATAATTAAATATGAAATGTCAATAAATTGGAGTGATTTGAAAAAAAAAAAATATATATATATATATATATATATTAAAGTTGTATTATTTTTATTTATATAATATATATAATTTTATATATGGATAAAATTTTAAATAATATATTATATTATTTTACAATAATTATATAAATTATATATATATAAAAATAATAAAAATTTAATGTATATTTATATATATAAAAAAATTATTATTATATACCGTTTATTAATTATTATCCCGTAATAATTTTTGTTATTATTCATTATTTATAAGTCTATACCAAATTGAACGTTACCTCTATAATACAATCGTAAACAAATATAATTTATTTTTTAAATAAACCTAATGAAGTTGATTCAACGTTAAACGCCTAATTTAACAAAACAAAACAAAACAAAATATAAATATTAGGTCAAGTCATAAGTAACTTCCGATGCGGCTATGTAGAATCTATTTTTCGTATTTACCTACTATAAGTCACTGAAACAAACGAATTTTCAATATCACTACATAGATGGGGATTCAGTTAGTCTTCTATTAACTTTTTTATGCAGTCAATGTTACATTTAACCATTTTTCTTAATCACTGAAATGGATAGTAAAAAGTGCATATTCGACATGTAATGCTTTAAGAATTGAAACAAGGTAATAGCACTAAAGTGGCAACTGAAAAAATATGCAGCGTATACAGTGCAGGACTGATAACTGATAGAACAGTCAGAAATTGGTTTGTAAAATTCCGTTCTGGAGATACGATCTTAAAAGATGAACCGAGTGCAGCGACGTATTTCCGACTTTGATGAACCTTTTAAAGGTAATATTGGAGCAAAAATCCAATAGATACGTTGAACAATTGCAAAGAGTGCAAAAAAAGAAAAACTCCATGAAAGGTGTCTTGCACTTATCAGTCGCATTCTGAAACACCATTCTTTGTCTCATGAAGAACGGAAGTTATTTATGACTCCATCTAATAATTTGACTCGACCAATTTGTCTTCATTTATATACTTTTTTTTTGTTTATATCATGAAATGTGATTTAATCATTTATGTATGCTCAATTATTATGCGTATCAATAACATCAATATATAGATATGGAAAAATTGATGAAGAGAAATCGAAAAGGAATCCTTTGGAGGATACAACATACAACAATGGCATATAAATTATGGAACATGAACGAAATAGGTATGTACCACGGGAAAATTCAATGACGAAGAACCCAAGAGGGGGGTTTGAAGTGAACTTTCGCACCGTATCCCGGCCATTGTTTTAACGCACGGCGGTTTTCCCTCTTCCTACCTCTCTCCCTCCCTCCCTCTGCCCCTTCCGCCGCGGGTTTTCCACTAAATTACGCTCATAATTTTGCTGGTATTTCGTTAATTCCTACCTGTCTTGAAATATTCGATGAGGAACCAGAGTTTTAATCGTGTACGATGAAAGAGAACGATTATCATCGTGATAACTATAACCATAATTAAAAAAAAAAAATGGAAGACAAAAAAAGCAGATAGAAAAAGAGAGAGAAATAGAGAGAGAGAGTAGTTGCATGATATAAAAATATATATATATATATTAATGATGAATTATTATTTATTTAATTTATATATTAAATAAATTATTAAAACGATAAGATTGAATACCTCATTCCACGAATTTTTAAAATTTTTATTTAAATTATTTATTTAATTTATATATTAAATAAATTATTAAAAAACGATAAGATTGAACACACCGTTTCATAAATTTTTTTCGAACACGGTTCTTACAAAACGTTTCTATTTTTTTTTTTTTTATTATATTGCCAATTTTACAATGCCAAATTTTGTTTACTTTTTTCTTTTTATACTTTAAAGATATTATTTATACAAAAAAAAGTCTTATATTTCGAATACTTTACTCAAAATAATTGATAATAGCAAAGTATGATTGGACACAAGGTGTGCTGCAAGTGAGTCTCGAATGGGATACAACGTTTGTGTGAATCAACGAATCCAAATTGAAATAAATACAATTTTTGAAAAAAATTTATATTTATAAGAATCATTTGAACGATATTTTATAATTTTTGTATTTGTTTTGTTTTTGTATTCTCAATGATGTCGTGTCATTTGAAAAGTGAAGTGTATTCTGGGGACTAATAAATGAACCCTGTTTTTACCTCACACGTGTGTTCGCGCACACGTGATGTCAAGTAAACGAATGCAAAACGAATTAACAAGCAACTGTCGCCCCTCATTATCCTTTTTCTCTTTCTCTCTCTCTCTCTCTCTCTCTCTCTCTCTCTCTCTCTCTCTCTCTCTCTCTCTCTTCTATTCACGATAAAAAATCATGAGAAATGAAGCACATTTGTCGTAGAAATAATTCGACAATCTAATTCAAATCCCGACCTTTTTCTTCTTTCTTCTTTTTTTTTTCTTTTCTCTTGTTTTCTCCCTCTCTCTCCCTCTCTCTTTCTCTTTCTCTCGGTATAATCAAATTTTCACAAAATTTGCAGCATCAATGGGAACAATCCATAAAATATTACCATGCATTTACGTACTGAAATATCAACGAAATAATAATAACAACGACAATAAATGAATAAGTTAACGTTAGAATATTGGAAACATTTACGTTGATAATAATAATAATAATAATAATAATAATAATAATAATAATAATAATAATATATTAATAATAATAATAATAATAATTATTATTATTATTAGCTAAAAATAATAAAAGAGAAAATATAATAAACTTATAAATATAAATATAAATATAAATATAAATATAAATAATATATAAATATAAATACAAATAATAAAAAATATACTAAATATAATAATAATAATAATTATTATTATTATTAGCTAATAATAATAAAAATAATAAAAGAGAAAATATAATAAACAGATGCATGAGGGAAAGAGAAGGGGAATAAAATTACACACTAAAATAAACAATCTCACAAATACAAGCATACAACAACAACAAACACACATAGAAAAAAAAATGATTATTTGTTCACCTAAAAAATGAAGAAAGGAAGAAAAAAAAATGAATAATAATTGGCGTTGTTAAATAATATTATTTCATAGTTCCTCTCAAGTTCTGCTTCTGGCGATGCAAGGGGCACAAAGGAATGCAAGTACTAGGCTTCCACCAAGGATCAAGACGATTATAAAAAGGGTCGTCTTCGTTGTTGACATAATACGACCCGGTACGAGTCTTTTTATCGTTGGCAATTCAGCTACTTCTTCCGTAGTTAGACCCAATCTTTTAGCCTTTGCGATCAAATATCTCAGCCTTCTTGATGCCTTCTCGCAAGACATCCTTGATGTCCTTTCTTCGTTTGTCAACGAGTTGTCTAACGATTCCATAACGCTCCCGAGGCTCCAATCATCAGACTCGTGTTCATTATAACGTTCTTACTGCGAACATTCAACAAATTTGTTCCCGATTATTTCTTTTTTATTTATTTATTTATTTTTTTTTTAAATACAAATATCACGATCATTCACATTTTGTACGATAAAATTATGCGTTTGGTTTATTTGTTTCTGTTTTTGTTTTTTTTTTTAATTTATCGATAAATAATAAATTTATTTGGATATTAAATTAATACCGAATAAATATGGTGATATGATAATTGGTAACTTTGTTGTACCGAACACGCACTATATTTGTTATAACTTTATTATTGCGATTAGAAATTTTTGTTCGATTATCAAAAATGTCATTGTGTATCTGTGTGTGTGTGTGTGCAGATGTAATAAGGAAAAATGTTCTATTTGACTTTTTTGACTTTGACTTTATTTTGAAGAACGTATTACGGGAGCCTGAGAAAATTGTAATTGCCCGTTTTCATGAATAATTCAACGAAAATTCGAAAGAGAGAAAGAGAAAGAGAAAGGGAGGGACTTTCGTATGCGAACTTTCCAACTGCAGCTGTACTCGCATTAAAACCCTCGCCACCAGCAGAAATGAATTAAGTTTTGTCTTTGAGGCCGCCCTATCCGTGTAGTTGGAGGATTACATCGTCGCCAGTGTTCTTATACCAGGAAATTACCGTGAATTATATCTAGTGCCATTACCGTTACCAACCGTAGACTCTCTTGGACTTTCGCGTTTCCCTACCTGTTCGTCGTTCAGCACGCTCTACGAATCTCTTTCTTCCTGACTCGCGCTACAAGCTAAAAACTTTAAATTACACTTACGGTTCTCTCATAAAGTGAGTCTTTTACGACACACTAAAGGTGTTCTATTTTTTTTCCCTATCCTTAAGATGAATTTGAATGAATGAACTATAGTCTAAAAGTAAGTAACATTTGAGATTTGTAATATTACATCTTTAAGAGAAATTATTAGTACAAGTAGTTAAAGTCAACGTAAACGGTCTGTATAAGTAGTATAAGACAAAGTAGTAAGAGACATTCTAACATAAGTAGTAAGTGTCAGCGCGAAATTAGTAGTAAACGCATAAGTAGTAAGAGACAACGTATAAGTAATAACGCGAGTCAGGTAAGTAGTACAAGTCAACGCAAAGACGTGAATGTTTAAAAATATTGATGAACAACAAATATATAACATTTGTGATTTGTAATATTCAACATTAATTGTGTAAGAGAAATTATTAATACGAAAGTAGTTAGAGTCAACGTAAACGGTCTGTGTAAGAAGTATAAGACAAAGTATTAAGAGACAAGTCTAAGTAGTAAATGTCAACGCTATTAGTAACAAACGTGTAAGTTGTAAAATATAGCGTAGGTAATAACGCGAGTTATCAGACAAGTAGTATAAGTAAATGCAAAGTAGTACAAATAGAATTTTTTTAACGTATAACCGAACGTTTAGAAATATTAATATTAAAATAATAATAATAATAATAATAATAATAATAATAATAATATACTTCTCGAAAAAGGGAATGACATACCGGTATTTCCGTACATAAATATTTTTCGCGTAAAGTCCCAATAATTCGTCACACATACTTTGATCACGTGATGTAAAACGTTTCACAGTTTTGTTATATAATAAATCACATTATTTCACTTGTTACTCGACAAATATACCTATATCGAATGAAATTTATTCTTAATTTTGAAAACGTTCATTTATTCACACAACGATAACAAAAAATGATTAGAAGAATCACACAGAGAAAACGGATGATAGTTTTTAAAATGAGATAGATCAAGTGGAAACACACGTGTCAACGGTATCTGCGATACGATAAGAAACGTTGTGTTCTCATTGGACGTCGCGACGCATACTGACGGAGCAGCGAACTCGACGCGACGCTTTATGAGACCACTACCCTTCCATACCTTCCCCCCTCTCTCACAACAACCCTTACTCTCTCTCTCTCTTTCTCTCTTTCTATCGACGCATTGCGCGGCGCGAAACGTTCGAAAATTAACACCTCGTTGTTCGACTTGTGCAATGAAAAAAGAAAAAAAAACAACAAAAAAATATCTTTTATACGTTCCTTTATGACTTCATTTCCGCGAGAATATAAAAACTACGATATAGTATATATATATAGATTTACAACACACGCACGTACGAGAAATAATGAATAAAATTGTAACGTACTTTTTATTACCATTAACTATGAGTTCTTTTACAATGTTCTCTTATATTTTTTCTGTTTTTTTTTAACTATAATAAACGTCAGATAAACTAATGGATATAAATAGTTACAGACGTATAAGTAGTAAGAGTCAACACTAGTAATACGAGTCAAATAAGTAGTATAAACCAACGCAAAATAGTACAATCAAATACAACTTCATTAACTTTCAACATGACAATTATTTTATTACAAAAAAAAAGAAATATTAAATATAAAAATTGTTTAAACTCATAAAGGAACACGGACATACTTTACGGAACATTTTTGTACGTCAAAAAAAAAAATGTCGTTTGAAGTTCACTTTTGTCTTGGTTTATTTCAAATAGAAACGATTTTATGCAACGTTGATTTCTAAACGGATAGATTTTAATTGTATTTATTCTGTGTGCGTGCATGTGTGTGTCTATATAAACGCATAATATCTCATAACACGTGGTAAGAACAGGTGGTGGAAGTAAATTGGATCAACCCAGGAAACAGTGTGTGTTGGTTACACAATCTTCGTTTAAGATCTTGGGCTTACCTGAGAGAATTTCAAATTTCGTAGTAGGTACGGTTTTCGTTTTCCAGCCGTTTTTAGTTGAAAAGTTAACTATCCTACTCTAAAGGGAATAAAGATCCTTACTTGAAAGTACGAGAAACCGTAACTACGAGTCTACCCTTATGAAATATCTCAATGTGCTTCGTCTTTTTCACTTATGTGAAAATTCATCTATCTATCTTTTTCTTTCTCTTTCTGTCTTTTTCTCTTTCTGGTAAGTAGGATTTTACAACGAACGTAAATCTCACTTTTACGAGCACCGTAAACTCACATTGATCCTCGAAGTAGGATTATAAGAGACATAGAAGAGAAAGAGAAGGTGATGAAAATACAACGTTTCTAATGTGAGCTTTTCGAAAGACTCCACCAAAGTGTGACGGCGTCAGTCACGTTATCTTCGTTTCTTAAAGTAGTTACTCACACGATTTGCGACCGTTCCACTGCTCGTTATATTCGAAAGTACAAAGAATTTCATTGTACGTTTGAAGATAATAAATGCCATTGAAAGGATATAAAAACACACGGTAGACACCCTAAAATGGGATATTAATAAAAATCATGACAAATGGAAATAAAGAAAAATGATTTACTTGAGAAAATAAAAAATACAAAAAATATCTGTTATATTTCTATTATTATTTATTTTATTAGATATTTTTATAATTATATATATAATATTAATAATATAATAATTAATAATATAATTATTATATTTTATAAATATATTTAATATATATATGTAAATATTTCAATAATTATTTATTTATTATTCATTGGAGCAATATTAAAAAAAAAATTACATTTCCCACTTGAAATATCATAGCGTTAGATAATTCGTTTTAATTTTTGTATAGTCAAGTAAAAAAGTTAAACGATATCATTTAAGCTTGGTGTAAATCGTATGATTTTCCTTCGTATCAAGATGAAAAGTCCTTGATAGTATATAAAGGAAAGAGAGAGAGAGAGAGAGAGAGAGAACCACCACTACGAACAACGACGAGGGTAAATTTACGTTTATACTAACGCTAACTAGAGGAAAACGAACATAAATAGTCTCTCTCTCGATGCAGTTTATCGCCCCCTTTTCCTTCCTCGTAATAACGTTAAGCATCCTTCTAAAGGTGCAAGAAAGAGAAGATTAGTGTGATTCGATGCAAAACTTTGACTCGTTTTCTCTCTCTTTCACTCTTACTGAGAATTAAGAATAAAATTACCCTTTAAGCTTTCCTAGGAAAATTAACTTTCACGAAGGGTTTTCCCATAGTCAACGTGTCTTTTCTTATTATTATTATTATTATTATTATTATTCTTACTAGGATGTTCCAGTCACACGTTGGCTGTTGCTTTGTTAGAAAATGTTGATTTAATATTTAATTCTTGAAATTATTTCATAATTCATAACAACACACAAAATAATACCACGATTAGAATGGAATCACATAAAATAATGTTACACGAAAAAAAAAAAAATAGAAAAAGTAAAGTTATGTCGTATGTAAATTGAAATAATTGAATTGTAATACAGAGATAACTGGTTTTAGATTTCAAAGAAACGATCGGTTCGAACTAGAGTAAAAGGTTGAATCACTTGATTCAGGTTTGCACGATCACTTAATCCCACAACCCCACTCCCTTTAAGTTGGATATATACCTACAGAGAAGTTTTGCGTTAACTCTAAAGTTCATACTGTTGATAAGTTTTGAATGTACTATAACTTCATCTAGTTTACACTCTCACTTTTCTTCTTCTCATACCATAGTTACATCTATCTATCTCTGTTTCTCTAAAAACATCTTCAACGTACGTCAACTTATGTATTCCTCAAGATTCCTTACACCTATAGACAATTACTTATACTTCTATTTGATTCTAACATACACCACACTCGTACACAGACACCACATACACACTCTCTATCTTTCTCTTTCTCATGAAATAGAGTTTCTATAGTTGTCCCTTTTTATCTCATTCTATTGCACTCTCACTCTTCAGAGTTAGGCCACTCGAAGTTGAAAGTTTCATTCAATCAAGAGTATCCCGACTCCATCTTCAAGACCACCACTAACACAACAAGGACTTATAGTAGAATTTCATCCACCTAGGTTACCGTAGAAAAGGTGTTTCATTGATTCTTGTTAAATGTAAAAGAACAAAAAGTCAAAGAGAAAGAGAAATATAGATTGTTCAAAGTTATAAGGAATAGAAAAGGATAGAATAATAAGTAATAATAATCTTCATATATTCAAATTTAGTGTCACGTTGTTGCTTTCCAATAAACTTTGAAACTACTTAAACTATTTTAATGAAATACTTTTTATTTTGTGAGGTTTTTTTCAACTTAGTACATAAGATAATTTTATAACGATTATTTTTAATTTTTATTGCTAATTTAAGGATTTATTATTATTGAATTTATCTAGTTATTTAGGTATTGTAAGTTTTCAATATATATTTTATACTTATTTTATATATATATATATATAAAATTTTATATATAATATATAAATAAATAATAATTTATATATATATTTATTACTATTTTATATATATATATATTAATACTATAATAATATTAATTATATATAATATAATATTATAATATATATAATATATTAATATATAATAATAAATATAATAATATAATATAATATTATAATATAATAATACTATAATAATATTAATTACTATAAAATAGTAGTAAATATATATATATATACAATTTTTAATATATTTGTATTTACAATTTTTAATATACCTTTAAATATATAATGGTATATATAATAAGTATATATATATCATTTTTGTTAATGTACAATAGTTAATGATCGTATAATAAATATAATAATGATTTATACATATTTATCTATTACACATGCATCATAATTTTATTATTATTATTATTTTTATTATTATTATTATTATTATTATTATTATTATTATTATTATTATTAGGTTTTACATATGCATAAAGTGTTTCTACATATAAAGATGATTTGACGTAAAATCGAATGACACGAGAGTTAAAGTAAAATCGATAAAGTTCTTGACGCATAAAATACCGATAAGAGTTCATACGTCCGCGAGAATAGGCTAAAAAGGTAGGAGGGGAGGAAGGGGGTGAGGGGTGAGTAAAAGGAGGGAGGAGTTGTGAGAAAAGAAGAAAAAAATAAAAAATAAAATGTGAACTGGGAGATGTAATTGCGTACGGAACAGCGAGTCCAATCAGACGTTCGAGCGAGCAGAAGAAAATTTCACGATCGAGAAAAATGAAAAAAGAAAAAAGAAAAAAATAGAAAAAAAGAAAAGAAAAGAAAAAAAAAATAAAAAAAAGGAAGAAAGAAAAAATAAAAGGGAGAGTTAGTAAGAAGGGATAAGGGGTGGTAAAGGCCGTACCAATAGTAGTAGTAGTAGTAGTAGTAGTAGTAGGGTGGTTCTGAGGGTTGGAAAAATGTGAACGTGCGAAAAGTTGAAAAAGAATTTTTCGTAGCGGCTTCCTTTTTTTTTTTTTTACGACGAGATCTTTCGTCGATAAATTTGTTTTTTTTTCTTCCCCTTCTTCTTAGCTTTTGATTGCTATTTCTTCTAACATCTTCTTCCAATTTTTTTTTTCTCTCCTCGTTTTGTAACAGGAAGCAAGCAAAGCTAAGTGAATCGTTTTCCTTCAATAGAATCTTTTGATTCGTGAAAAAAAAAATAATAATTTTAATCCTTGCATAAAGAGTCGTAATATAGTAAAAGTTAATTTAAAAAAAAAAAAAAAAAAGGGTAAATCTATTTTAAAGATTAAAACGTTTCGAACATATTAGTCCAATTCCTTTTCTTTTTTTTTTTTAACACTTTAAAGGAATATAAAAGGATAAAAGGTTAAGTGAAATAAAAATAAATAAATAGATCGTAGAGAATGATAGTAGTTGGCGTTTCTTAATTAAAAGAGTAATTAAAGTCTATTCTCTTTTTGTACAATTCGCATTCGAATTTAAAGTAAATATAATACGAATAGATTAAACAAAGTAAATACGATCTTTTAAGAAATAAATTATGTATTATATATATATATATATATATATATATATATATATATATATATATATATATATATATATATATATATATATATATATATATAATATAATATAAATATATTTGTACAAATGAATTATAGAAGTGATTAAAAAAAAAAACAAACATAAAAGTGGCATAAATTTCTTATGAAATTATAAAAAGTTTTTGTTATTAAAGAAAAGTTACATTCAAATGATATATTTAAAACAAATGATATATAAACTGAAAGCAACTTTTTCAATTATTGTCATTGTAAAAAAAAAAAAAGGTTTTTTTTAAACCCTGTTCCAATGCATTACACCATAAAAAAGAAATAGAAAATTCTGCTGTCAATGTAAATTTGAAATAATTAATATTTTCTTGTAATACAGAGATTTATAATTCTTTTACAAAATAACCTCTCTATTTAAAAATTATTTAACTTTTATATATATATAATATACTATAATTACTATACTATATATATAATTATAGTATATATACTATACTATAATTATAATTAATATATATATATATATATATTAATATGATATATATAATATTAATATATAATTAATATAATATATATAATTATAATAAATTATAATTAATATAATTTATTATATTACTTTTTTAGAATATTTAATTGTAATTTTAATTTTTTATAATAATTATAATATCTTATAATTTATTATAATTATATATATAGTATAATATACTATAATATATATATAATATACTATACTATATATATAATTGCTTATATATATTATATTATATATATATATACATATATATGTATACAGTTTAAAATACAATAATCCATTTTGTACAATACATGTATAATTGTAAAATACAATACATCAATGTATACAGAATATATATATGTAATATACTAAAGTATATAGAAATAAGGAAAAAAAAATAATAATAATAATAAGAAGAAAAAAAAAGATAAAGAAAGTAAAAAAAAATTGTTGAACGTGATGCATAAAGGTAGAATGAAAAGGTAAAGAGGGAAGAAAAAGTGATGCTTAAAATAGAAAGAAAGTTAGAAAGGAAAAGCAGGCCGCTGAAAAAAAAAAAAGAAAAGAAAAAAAAAAGAAAAACCTAAAAGAAGCCTAAAAAAGAAAAAGAAGTGTACAAGAAGAAAGAAGTGGGGTTGGGTTGGTCACTGGATGACGGAGGAGAATGAGCAAAATTAGCTAACCTCGAATAGAAAAAAAAAAAACTAGAAAGGTAGTGAGCGCAAGAATGAAATGGAAGAAAATAAGGGACGAAAAGAAGGAAGAAGAAAAAGTAAGATCCAAAAGTTAGAAAAACTCTTTTCTCCTAAAGAAAAAAGAAAAGGAGAGAAACGTTGGAAAGAGAGTAAAACGTCAGTGGTACGAGAGGGTGGTTTGAAGGTAAAAATAAGGGCAGTAAGATCTCGTGTAAAAGAGAGCAAACCACTCTAAGAATTCTCCTTTCCTTTTCTGACACTGTCCTCACTTGAATACAAGCTAAGAAAGTGTGTAGTACCATTCAAGTATCGATGGGATCGACCTTTTGTACAGATAAAGCAAGAAAAAAGTATTAAAAAGAAAATAAGAAAGAAAGAAAGAAAGAAAGAAAGAAAAAAACCACATGCTTTAAAAATTCGTGATAAAAATATAACTTATCCAATTAATAACCCCATATACACTATTTTGTTTTGTTTATAACGAAATTAATCATCAATCCTTGTATTTAAACTTTGTTTTTTTTTCTGTTCTCTTTTGGCGTTTACCAGAATCGTGTTACGAGTTACATTTAATCGAACGTTAACAACAGTAGCAATGTAATGCGAGAGGGATTGGTTTAAAGGGAGTTGACAAAGAGGGAAGAAGAAGAAGAACATGATATCCATCCATCGCAATACCACTTTTACAAATTTGTCATAGGATTACATGTGTATTTACGTAAATACGGAATATAATGAGGCAGTGGGTAATTGTTTGCAGATTTATCATGGGATTTAGGTATATATTTACAAAGAGGGTACGCAAGTAATTTCAAACGAAGGGTGGGAGAGGAATAGCTTGATATACAAGGGTTTGAAACAAACGAACCAACCAACCAACGAACCAACCTATGTAGAAACGTAGAATCGTAGGAATATAGGAACGAAGAAACGAACGAACGAACGAATGAACGAACGGTACGGGACGGGTTAGAAACGGCCCTTCCAAGTTACCGTACCAACCGAATCTGTTCATTAGCATTTCGTAGTTAACAGGAAGTTCAAAGTTACGACGAAACGTAGCAATTAATTACTACGGCAGTGATACAGCGTAATCTAATATCATAAATAATGGCATCCTACTAGTATATATACGAGTATAGCTTGCTTACCTATGCTACCTACAATTATTTATGGCATATCTCATTTTTTTCTTCAACTATCTCCCCCTCACTCTACACTATAATATATATATATATATATATATATATATATATATATATATATATTTCTCATGGTTCCTGTGTAAATTATATCAAATAATTTCTACTATTAATATTAATAAAACATAATGACAAATATTTTATTTGTGATTAAATACAAAGAAAAAGTAAATGAAATTGATATTGAAAGTAAATAAAAAATGGATGAAAATTAAACAGGTCATCATCACATAGTACGTACATATTATACGTATGAAAGCTCTTCCAATCAAATTCAACAGACGAGCCTATTTATTTTCAATCGAATTAACAGGACAGGTAACAATTATGTAAACAAATGTTTAATTACGTTTACGATTGGCCGATGGCGAAAGTGAATAGACAATACACCATTTTTTTCTGTTAAAACTTATACTAGTATACTTTAAATAATAAATCATTCGTTAAACAAAAACAACATCTTTCTGTGTGAATATTCTTAATTTTCTTTTTTTTTTTTTTTGGCTTAATAAAATATTGAAATAAAAGAATCTTACATTAACGTTACAAGCAAAAGCAAAAGTTTTACATTTTTGTAAAAAAAAAAAAAAAAAAAAAATAAGAAGTATTATACGTTTCGTCATAATATTATAACGTAAAAAATTCAAAAGAAGAATTTTCTGTTAAAAATTAAAAACTAGTGATGAGAGAGGAAACGGGGTGTAGTTGAATAAATTTAACTTCAGATCCGCAGTAACATTTTCAACGTAACTTTATCAAATTTCTACGAAATCGCGTATGCATGTATTATTCTAAAACATAACTCTATGGTAAAAGGAATTCATCGTTACTTTAGTTATTATACGTTTAAATAATAATATCATAATTGTATAGAAAAATTCCAAGTAAAAGTTTGAGATTAATGTACAATGGTATAATAATATATATATATATATATATAACCAGGTAAGAAAACAATTTTCCCCGATCTCAAATTTCAAACTCAATTAATCAATGACGTAATTTATTCCTGACAAAAGAAGAAGAAGAAGAAGAAGAAGAAAAAGAAAGAACTTTGTGTAATAAAAAAAGAATCAAATTCGATCTCGTTAGTTAATGAATCTATTTAATTATCTGTTAACCCTCTCTCTCTCTCTCTCTTTCTCATTCTCGTTCACAATAGAAGATTTAGGGAATTTAGTTAGGCAAAAGAAAAAGGTCGACAAGTTACAGAACAAAGATTTTCTTAAAACGAATCGTTGAAATTGGCACGATTCCCGTATAGTATACTAAAACGAGAGGGATTTAATTGAACAAACATTGAACAAACCCTATAGGGCACTTTAATTCCAAGTAGAGTTGTTGGGTGCCATCGACAGGCGACAATTCTAAACCCTAAAAGAAAAAAAAAAGGAAGGAAGGAAGAAGAAAACAAATAAGGGAATGAGAGAACTAGGAAGGACGATAAATGAAGAAGACGAAGAAGAAGAAGAAGAAATAGCATAGAGTGGAAAGGATAGGGATAGGACAAGCCTTGTTTGCAGCCCTTCTGTGGCAAATGCCGTTTCTCGAGCTTCCGCGGCATGAGACATAAGTGCAACTCGATTTGCATATTTAACTCAACGAGCGTACTGAACCGACTGGTAGAATCCATCCTTTTCCAGCCCTTTTCCTACCCACTCTTCTACTCCTATCTCTATGTCTCTCTCTCTCTCTCTCTCTCTCTCTCTCTCTCTCTCTCTCTCTCTTACTCGAAGTAGCTCGTGCAACGTGGTGCTTGCCAGGATTCGATTTACTTGCAATCATGCCACGGATTAATTAGTTCGCTCAGGCATAATTGCAGGCACTGAATATATACATATATATATAGTACATACTATATATATACATTGGTGTAGTAGGTTTTGGGTAGGGTTGCATGTGAACGTATGTGAGGGCTATGTGTGTGAGAGGAGGGATGAAGGGATGAAGGGATGAGTCAGTTTGGCGTGTGAGAACTTCGCTTTCGTCGTTTCAACTCCCCGTCCATCTACGTATGTTTACACATTACGTATGCAGTAACAGGCGGAAAATTCGTTAGCACCCAGCAGCAGCGGTCTACGCAGTTGAAACGTGGGCGGCTTTAGAAACGAACGATCAGAAGTACACTTGGATTATTTGTACTATCGATATCATCATCCGGTGATAGTATATGTCAAGTCAATCATCGAAAATTTCCATGAAATTGATTTTATCATATATATATATATGTAGGTATAATTTATTTAGGGTGAGAGGTGCGAGGTGAACATACACCCAGTTTAATCCTACTATAAGATTTATTTAAAACAGGTATTAGAAAAGGTACAATATTAGTTTCACAATCTTACGGTTACAACTTAGATGAGCGACTGAATTCTTACGACTGTTACAACTGATATCTAACTAAGGCTACGACTGCTACTGTTCTACTTCTACGACTGAAACTACATTACTTCTACGACTGAGACTCTTTTCATCTAGCACCGAGACTCCTTTACTTCTACCCCCGAGACTCTGCTCTCTTATTCCTTTCCATGTCTTTTATATCAGAAATCACCTACACCCCTTTTTGAGAGGGAAGAAGCTTACAAATCTTACTGACCAATAGCATAAGGATCCACCCCATAGTCCACCGACAGGTACAGCCTATGGTTTTCGGTAGTGGGAACTATGCATACAGAAACATAATCTAGCACATCGGAATGTTACACCTTTTTATGGCATCGCATATCGGAAATTCTTCAAAGGGTCCCTACACTGCACACATGGTTTTTTATTACACCAATATCCTAATAACCCTCAAGGTTCGTTTATGGTTTTATGGCCCACCTAATCTTTTCTTTTAATCTGGATAGATTTCTCTTTTTCAAATAAAATGAGATCTACAGAAAGGACTGAATACTAGCTTTTGTCTACATCTGCTACACTTAAAACTCTCCTACATATATATATATATATATATAATATTCTAACATAATCTTAAAATCTATTTTGATTGAAGGGTTGGTTTTTTTTTTTTAAAGTATTTTTGACAAAAAGAAAATAAAATGAGGTTGAAGAAGAAGAAGAAGAAGAAGAGAAGGAAAAAAAGATAAAATAAGAGGATGGGGGTTGTGAACCCATGACGTTGGTCTAACTTTATCGATGGGAAAGACAAGATCGAGCTCTATCGCGAGTTATCGATAAAAGGGAAGTTTCTCGTGCGAGTTTACTTCGAATACAGGAAGACGAGAGAGAGAGAGAGAGAGAAGTAAGTTTCGTGGCATCCTTGAGCTTAACTCGGAGGATCCAACAACTTCCGGAACGACATACAATCGTGGATTGATTGGATAAGTGTATTAACGGGCCGACTTACACAGATGGGGACACATTGTTTACCGGGATGAAGAAACTGATGGATGATAGGTTTTCAAAATTGACGATAAAAGTTTATTAAAAATAATAATAAAAAAAAATAAGGGGGATGGTACATAAAGGGTGTCTTATTTTGAAAGAGGAATATTCTTGAAGTTAAATATTTATGAGTTAGATAACCAAATTTGATCACTTTTTATTTATAAAACTAAATATATATTTGCGTGGGTGTTGTTGATGTTTTAAAATGTATAAGAAAGATAATAGAATATGAAGTATATTTATAATTAATTTAATTGAACTATTAACATGTTCCATGCCGCGTGTACCACCGGTGGTACACTTACCATTAAACATATTTATTTAATGCTCTGAAAATATATGTTTATAACAAATTTAAAATATTGATGCATTATACAAAATGCAGTATAGAACAAAGCACAATAAGTTTGTTTAATTGTTATATTTACAATAATTAATAATTATATGGTAATTGTATGGTTTTATATGGTCTAGGTAGACTGGAACGTAGATGGGAGGATAATATTGAAAGGGACCTGAAAGAAATAGTATACGAAGACCGCGAATGGAAGGATCGCGCTCAGGGACGGGAACAATTGCGGGATTTGGTATTTGCAGCAATAAACTTTCGAGTTTCTAATGCCAGTTAATAATAATAATAATAATAATAATGATAATAATAATAATAATAATAATAATAATAATTATATGTAATGGTTGATTTTGTTAAAGCAAAATTAAATGGGTTGCATGACAAGTCAGGTAAAAAGGACTTGGCACGTAGCGTGTTAATAAAGGAATTTAAAAGAAGATACATTACGTATACAAATTACTATCTAATTGTCATGTGTGTGTGTGTTGTAATAATTTATCAAATAATTTAGAATAATATTACATCAACATTTTATAACAAAAGTCATAGGAACGCGCGTGGCAAGAACATCCTAATATTTAAAATAAAATAAAATAAAATAAAAACAAAGGAGTAGTTCACAGTAGTTGAGAAAGGACCGTAATGATCTGACGAGGAATTAAACGAAGTTACACAAATACAGTGAATCCCTTGGGGGCTGATGATAGTGGTGGTGGTGGTGGAGGAGTGTCCGTTCGTTCGGTTTTAGATTTCTCTTTTTCTTTTTCTTCTTCTTCATCTTCTTCTTCTTCTTCTATCGAAGGTACACAAGAAAGAAATACGAGGAAGAGTTCTTTGCGATAGAAGAAGAAGAAAGACAAAAGCATCGTCATTGGTGAAGGTGAAGGGAGTTCAAGGAAAAGAGAAGTTGATCTAAGAAGCATAACATAGCATATATATATATATATATAAAAAGAGAAAGCTAGAAAGAAAAGGTAACTAAACTTTTCTACGTCTTTCTTTTCATCGAAAATTTACCCGGAGTCATCCTTTAACTTTATCGGAAGTTAAACTCTGAGCGTAGAAAAATTCTACCTCGTTTCGAAAGGTAAATACCACCCCTCTGTACCTTTTTTTTTTATTATTTGATACAAAACACAAGACATATATAGATAAATAATTTTCTATTTTTAAATATATTTTTCATAACTTGGAAAATTTTGTATTTTAAAATTAATTATATTGATTTATGGTTAATAAATGAGGTTTATTGTTTAATGTTGTTTATATGGTTTTATATTGTTTTTATATTGTTAATATTAATATCTAATATTATATTAGGGCATAATTAGAATTAAGTATATTGTTAAAGGGGAACGAACATGTAGGGGGGGCCTTCGGGGTAAACACCCTAAAGGGGTATACCTGAAAAATAAACTTCTTCTTCTTATATTGATTTATGAAATTATTCATATAATTATTTTGTTTAATATATTTTTCTTTAATACAAAGTAATAAAATATTATAGGAAAATAATTGATTTAATTTTATTTCTAAACTTTCAATTGATCTTATGTAAAATATTTATTTATTTATTTTTTTTTTTAAATGATCGATAAGAACGCTATCGATCATTCAAAATATTATAACATTAACAAAATATTATAGAAAAATAATGGATTTATTTGTATTTCTAAACTGTCAATTGGCCCTATATAAAATTTGTATTATATGTATAATATTATAATTAATTATATTTGAATGTAATTATTAGTAAAAAAAAATGTTATATAGTATAAAAAAGAGACATATTGAAAATGAATAAGCAAACATTTCGTAATCTTGGTCGATCATATAATCACCTGGCGTGTGAGCTTGCCTTTCGTGTCGTGTTGCTTAGAAAGCTAAACCCCAATTGCTGATTGCATATGCATAGAATGCGAATTATATAACCGTACGCTACCAAAATAGGAATATCCGATTTTCATTCGACAACCGTTAACTGACACGCGATTATCGAGAAAAATATTTCAACGATAAGTAAATTCAATACTATTTTCTACTACACTTTATCAACAGTAAAAAGAAGAAATTTGCAAAATTACAGGTCTATTAATATTCGCCAAATATATATATATATATATATATATATATATTTATTAAATTTATATATATATTATAATTTATAATATATATATTATATTTATATAATATAATATTATATAAATTTATATAATATTATAATAATATTATTAATATATATTCGTTAATAATATTCGATAAATCATCTATGAAAAAAGAAAAAAGAAAAAAAATGATGAATTACGGGTTCCACAAATGAAAATAAAAATCCTTAATGATCGACTAATCCTAAAAAGTTTTTCAAAGATGTGTTAACTTTCTAACATGATTCTAAGAAATGATTATACCAGACGGAAGATAGATTCTCTTAGGAAGATGAGTTAGGCCCAGACGAGGATTAAGTTAAAAGCTCGTGAAGATTAGTAAGGTGACAGTGTCTACAATCGAACCATTTGTCAATGACTAAATAAATTTCATTACATTTCGACGATCAAATTAGATATCTTTTTATAACAGAAAACCTACAATCACATAATTCATTTGAAACATAAAAAAGATATCCCTCTCTTCATTGAAAAAAAAAAAACAAAATAAATAAATAAATAGAAACACTTTTTAAATTATTTGAATGACCAATAAATTGTTTAAAATATAAACAAAATTTGTTCTTACATATTTTTTTTTTCACGGTGCATGTAAATAAAGTCTGTTGTTCAAACTACCACGTGTGAAGTTATATATATGTATATATATGTTCAAGTATACTAACTTAAATATACTAAGAGTGAATGCAAGTGAATGAGAGTGTGTGTGTGTGAGAGAGAGAGAGAGAGAGAGAGAGAGAGAGAGAGAGAGAGAGAGAGAGAGAGAATGTGTAATACCATAGCACACGAAATTCAAGCTTTACATTACACACATCTTTCCAGAATCTCGTTTCGACCCTTGTGAGAGGCAGATAGAAGGAAGGGAAAGGCCGCGAGGCATGTGTAAATAATCTTAAACTGTCAAACGCACTTGCTTCAGGCCATCGTTCGTATAGTTGAGAAGAGAGACGTGTGAAAGGGGTGCGAGGGGAGGGAGAGGGTGCTTTTCAAGCGTATTGGTGACTACGTAATGTAGTCTACTCCCACTCAACCTAAACGCGATTTCCTTCAAGTAATAATAATGGTCCATTAAACATCTTTGATATTTTAAATATCTTTAACGTGCAATATTTATTTTTATCAAAGAAAATCTTGAATTATTCTAATATATATTTATTTATTTTTTTAATAATATTTTAGTAAATGTCTACACGTTTTAGGTATTTTATATTTTTTATTTCTTTTATTTTTATATATGTGTTATATCTTTAAATTCCTACCGAAGAAAATCTATAATTTTTCAAATATATTTTTTTATATTTTTATTTTATTATTTTATTTTTTTGTAATAATATTTTAATAAATGTCTATACGTTTTAGGTATTTTATATTTTTTATTTCTTTTATTTTTATATGTGTTATATCTTTAAAGTTAAATTTATTTCTACCAAAGAAAATCTATAATTTTTCAATTATATTTTTTATATTTTCTTTTTTAATTATTTTATTTTTTTTATTTTTATATATATTATATGTTGAATTGATCAGAAAAAAAAATCTGAATAAATTGTTTAGACAAAAAACATTGAAATGTTTAATATACATAAACTCATTGATTATAAACCCAATAAAAATCAACGATATACTGAGAGATCAAAAAAAAAAAAATATGATTACTACGAATTGAATAAATTTTACATTTGTTAATTAATTCCTTTCTGATATACCATTTTATAAACTACTAACTTTTGTTTCGCTAACAAGCGAAGTTTCAATAACGAAATCAGCACTAATTATGAAAGGATCTCTCCTGTTGCGAGGTTAGTACCTAGAATCGTTGTTAATATTTAATGAGAAAATGAAGAATAAGGATCTACTCGATGAACCATTCCTCATTCGTTGATTGCAAAAAAAGAAAAAAACTTTAAATATTACATATTACATTTGTACATATTAGTAATTATATAAACAACAACAACAACAAATATATTTTCTTTTATTCTTATACAAAATAATGATATATATTTTGTATTATTAATTATTTATTATTATCTTAAATGAATATACATAATATATATATATATATAATAATTCAGATATTTTTATATAAATAAATTTATATTATATTATAACATTACATATAATATTTATATTTATAATTATAAATTTTGTAAATTAAAATTTTATAATTATAAATTTAATATTTATTAAAATAAAAAATAATAAAAAAAAAAATAAAATTATTGTAACTAAAATATAATTAATATACATATAAAATATATAATTATATATTATTATATATAATAATATATAATATATAATAAAAAAATTTTATATTAAATTATATATTATTTATATAATATTTTATAATTTATATAATATAATTATATATAATAAATAAATAATAATAATTAAAAAATAATATTAAATAAGTGATTTAATTAATGTAACATTTAAATCAGGAAACTTGATGAGAAAATCCTTTGGATGAAGGATAATATTCTCTAAACATGGTATTTCTAAACTATACGTGATGCAAACTAGAATAATCGTAAACCATTGAACTACTACTACTACTATTACTACTATTACTATGAGGATAACACGCTTAACGATTTCCACTGACAATTCGTACAAGCTATAAATAAATTGTGACGGCTAATGATCCAGGTGCATCGTTATAACTACATGGCTATGTATGATGTGGTAATGACGTTACCTTATTACCCTTCCTATTATGCTAGAAGCAAACAAGGCTTCCTACGTTCGTAGAACATGCCGCATACATCATCGATGGTCTGTTTCCAATAAACTGTAGCCAGCCGCTACTGCCACGTCGTTAATCACTTGGAAAGCGATTCCCTAATACTAAAGACCTCATTCCCCCTAAGAACCCTTTCAAAGATTTTATCTAATTTATCTTACCAATCATTAATAAGCTAATATTTATATCTTATATTATAAAATAAGTAGTTGGTAAATGTACACTTTGATATATTAATTAAGTGTAATATATATTTTTAATTACCTCTCTATTTGAGGGCTATATATATATTATATATTAACCCTTATATATATTATATATACCCTTAAATATAAATATATTTCTTATATTACAATTTTTAATATACCTTTAAATATAATGCTACAATATAATATAAGGTAAATGTAACATATATATTAATAATAAAACAATTATATATTATAAATATAATATTTTATATAAATATTATATAAAAATTAATATTATATTATATAAATAAATTAAGTTTATATATATATATATATATATTTTACTTTATTTTACTATAAATAACCCTTAAACTGTATACTCTTAATATAATACTAAAAATTAATTGTAAATTATTAATATATATGTACTAAATATAATTCTAAGTATAAGGGATATAACATATATACATCTTAAAATATAAGTTATAATAAATATAAATAAATATATAAATTATATATTATAAGATCTTAATATAGTCCTAAATACAAAGTATATATATACACCTTATATTTATTTCCAAGTTCATCGACAATAGGAACTAAATTGAGACGTGTTTACATGGAATTTAATCACAGTAGATTAGACGTACCCTCGCCTTTATCGTGTCACGATTTAGTTCGACAGATTGATAGACGGATTGTCGTATGTACCGCAAGAGTAACATATTGATCTATTTCAAACAAATAAAGCTAAAATCTAAAACTTCTCATTGATACGTAAAATTAAACAAGTTCTTCTCATTTATATTTTTTACTCTCAGCTAATCCATTTAAAAAAAAAAAAAAACACGTTAATGCATAGAACACAACAGTTTATCAAAAAAACAAAAAATGAATCGAATTAATCAACTAGGATGAGAATAAAATGAACAAGATTTGTTGTATAATAGTTAAAAGGATAAAAATACTTTTTGGCTTTCGGTAAAGCACACAGAGTGAATGTAATTCCGTATCGTTTAGGAAGACAGACGAGCACTACGAATATCCCCAATATCCCATTGCAAATGGACCATCTTGTTCTCCTCAATCCTAAGCTCGTTGCACGCGGTTACAACATCCTAATGTAAATTAAATCCAATACAGATTATACTACAATGTTAGGGTCTCGATTGCTACTATATCAATGGATTAAAGGACCGAATCAAGTTAATCAACATAATCACTAAATATTTTCATTCTTTTTCCCCATTCTCATCTTCTACATTTCTCTGTCTGTTGTTGTCCTGATTAAATTCAAATTATATTATAAAAATGATAGTCGAATTAATACGTGTGAAAAGAAAAAAACAAAAAAAAAGAAAATAATACAAAATAGATTAATTAATCGTTTTCATTTCCATCATATCACCTCTTCTTTTAACACCACGATCCACCAATATCCGATCCGAACATAGTACTACTATCCATCTCTCTGTGTATAATTACGATTCGGTTTGGAAGTATATAAAGAGCTATATATATTTGGTTAATTACCTTGACCAAGCGGATCGTTACATCAACGATAATTACCCCGTCAAAAGCATTTGTAATTAAAATTCGTCGAGAGCATCGACGAGAGCTGCACAGCAGCAGCAGCAGCAGCAGCATCGGCGTAAAACCAACGAACCCCAACCAACCCCTACCGGTTTGCTACGTTCGTTCGTTCGTTCGTTCGTTCATTCTGATTTTCACTGGCTAATTTTCTCGTCAGTTCGCGTTACTTCCGACGTTAGACCCCCCAACCACCCACCCACCCTCTACCCTTAGCCTTTCCCCCTACATTCAACGTACACACGACTCGTTACTTTCCCATAACCGTCTCAAAAGGCGCGTGATAGAGAGCTCGGACCAACCTCCGTTAACCACCCCATCACCCAACACCCACTCTCTTTCCTATAGGAACTGTAGAAGGGTTGGAACGTGATTCGAGGCTACAGGCTCATTGACGAAGTGACGTGTAATTTCCTAGAGACATCTACCTACCCCCTCACCTTACGTCAGCTCAATAACTTTCAACAACTATACACGAGACGCCTATCCTTACCTCTCTCTCTCTCTCTCTCTCTCTCTCTCTCTCTCTCTCTCTCTCTCTCTCTCTCTCTCTCTTTAGCTGCCCACAGTTTATGAAGATTATTAAGAAAAAAAATGGCAAAACAAATTCTTATTAAAGATCCGATAGATTTAAGATTACTCATGCGAAAAATGAAAGAGTACAAATGAGAGATTATATATAGGATGTGAATACATCGTGAAAAATATTCTTAAAGTTATACACAAAAAATAAAAAATAAAAGGGTATGAACGAAGAGATAAAGGGAGTATTAAAAATTGCTTTTTATTGAGAGACTAGATAAACTAAACGCATAAATGGTATATCTTATTTTTCATTTGAAAATACAAATCTACTGTTAGGTTTTCTGTAAACCAAAAAGAAACTGTGAAGAGCCTACTATGATGTAACTTTAAATAATAATAAATAAATAATTTGTAATTTATGTAATTTGATAAAGTTTTGGGATACCCAGTAGATAGATGAATGAAGAAAAACATAATAATAATAATAATGGGATGCAATCGCAAGGATTCAAACGTGGTCGCATTACTCAACGAAAGAAGAGAGAGAGAGAGAGAGAGGGGGTAGTAAACATTGTCGGGAGGGTTTGAGGGAGAGGAACTCGATTTGCGAACTGTTTAATTTCCACGAGTTATTCATTAGCCGGTTAGAAACTCATTATTACAGGTCGGTGACTCGGTTGGTGGCGTTTACACACTAGGAGAGAATGATATTTTTCGTTATTGTGATACGTTAAGAGTTTGTTGGGTTGGGTTCGTTCGTTTGGTTGGTGTGGGAGAACTCAGTTAACTCGCGTGATAATGAAGAATTGTTGGTACGAAAGTAGAATTAATTTCTGTGGCTTTTGATCAAAACGAGAGAATAATAACGACACTCGTAGAAATCGATTCAACACAAAAGCTTTTCTAGCAAGCTTACCAGCTAGCTAGCTAGCTAGCTAGCTAGCCAACCAACCAACTAACCAACCAACCAACCCCTACCCCAACCAGTCAGTTCTCGTGCTAGCAGAAAATACAGACAGCATTTGGTCGTAAGCAAACACTCCTTTTTCGAATGAAAGTCAACAAACAATGGTTTTAGCAATGGTGAGGTGAGAGGAGTATGTGTTCCCTGATTGCCCGCTTTTCGAAACTCTCGATATGCCTCGTCTCGAATCGAATAATGCAGCAGCATACCGACTATCGGATAATATTTAGAACTTCGTTACCGGAAATAAATTACGAACCAAATGCATAGAAATGTGTTTTAGCATGCGGCTAAAGTAGGCCAGGGTAGGGGGTGGGCTCCAATCGAATGAATAACCAAAAGACTTGGCTTGTTTTTGAGGAATCTCAAATTCAATGAATACTTATTCGGGTAAATAGGGGGAATAAGTATATACCGGATTTAAAATAATATTAATTCGTTATTTGTTGACAATTAAAAGAGAGGATTAACAATAATTTTCTATTGGTAGGTTCCAATATCGTTGGTACATTCAAATTTGAATGCTCGTATTTGTGTTGATATTACATACAATATATTTTTTGTGGCTTGTTTGTTCTGCAAAAAATACAAAAAAAAAAATAAATAAAACACAAAAATTTATTCAATTATAAAGAAATAGAATAATAATATTTACCAAAATAAATATTAATTTTTTTCGATAAAATTGCATGATCCTGTCTGTTAATCCATTCAAGACCACGATTTTTTTTCGAACACGGTTCAAGTAGCCATTTCTTGTTTTTTTTTTTTTTTAATTATATTGCCAATTTTACAATGGCAAATTTAGTTTCTCTATATTTTAAAGATATTATTTATACAATATAAAATTAAATAATTTACTTAAAATAATTGATAACAGCTAAGTATGATTGCACATACGGTGTGCAAGTGGTCTCGAATGGGTTAATAATTAATAGAACGAACAATCTTTTTTGTTTTTCTTTTATCGTCCAATTAAAATAAAATTTTAAATGCGTACAACCACTTTCCCTTCCTTCTTTCCTTCTTCTTCTTCTTCTTCTCCTTCTTCTTCTTCTTCTTCTTCTCATTCTCATAACGACGCGAATGGTATTCGATTCGCGAGACGCAATGTCTCGCCATGTCGCGACGGAATACAATACGCAACCCTCATTCGCATTCCTAACAAAACTAAAATGCATTTGGCTTTATAACTCTAGGATCATAATTTTAATAATGAATGGAAACGTGAGGTTGAAAGTATCAAGAAATTTGAAAATAGATTTTACGAAACTAAATCATAAACTATATTACTGTTATGTTGTTGTTTTTTTTTTTTTGTCAAACGATGAAAAAGAAAAGAAAAAAAGAGGGAAAAGAAATCTCACAATCGATCAAAAAAAAAAAAAAAAGAAAAAAAGAACAATGAAGTTGAACAAAAAAAAAAAAAGAAAAAAACATAGTAAATTCTAACTGCTTACAAATAGTACAGAATGTTAGGTAAAATCGAGAGAAATTTGAAATGGATAGATGGACAGATAAATGGGGTAAGGGTGGATCGACGAATGGATAGGTAGAGAGGAATAGATAAATACAGTGAGAGATAGTAAAGGAACGCGAGAATGAGAGAGAGAGAGAGAGAGAGAGAGAATAAACAGGGTGGTAAAGGACGAGTGTAGGTGGTTGAACCCCTGGTTCACAGGGTGTTTCGCAATAGTGATGGATGTGACACGCTGACGCAACGCTCCTACGACAATTCCGAACGATAAAACCAACGAAACGGTTGTCGCTTCCGTCGAGTGACTAAGGTAATTTCGTTTCTGCAGATGTAACCATTTAAATCTGAATAACTTTACAAAAATAATTGCATCCTGGATAGGGGGGTTTATTAAAAAAATATATCTGTTGGATTAGTATATCAAATCACGACATGGTCATTCATTTATCATTTCTAATTTTACTACCATTAGGTAATTTATTACCACCCCCCTTCCATCCATATCTTTTTTGTGAGAAATAATTCAAACAACGAATTAAGAATGTGAACGTTTCTAATCTTATTGTTAGATTAGAAAAAAAGAAAAAACAAATGATAAGTAGAAATGTTTACATCTTGCTTTCAATATTTCATAGCAATTGTAGAACCGCCCGAATGTTTTTTTTATTTATTTATTTTTAAGCTTTATAATTCGAGGTTTTTCATATTTTATTCTTTAGAAAGTAAAACGTGACAAAATCTTGAAATTTCTACGACGAATATTCGAAAACTCGAAGCATGGGTATAATATAAAGAAAAAGAAGAAGAAAAAAAGGGAAATTCTCAAGAATAGCAGGTACATCCCTATGCTGCAGTAAAGAAAGGAAAGAAAAAAAGATAAAAGAAAAAAATGAAGAGGAAAAAGAAGTAGAAGACATATTCTTTTTACGAGAAATATCTTTTGAGGCAACCTACGTGTAACAAAAAGGAAATTCATAAACTTTGATATTTATTTTTAGATAATTCCAAGTGAAATCGTTCATTTCCAATTTTCTTCCCGATCATTTGACTAAACTAAATATGAAAACACCCAATAAATCGATTATCTATAAGCCATTATTATGAAAAATGCGAATTTATATCATAAATTTAAATATGAAAATAGTTCACGCGTCAACTATGTACATACATTATTAAAAAAAAAAAACCCAAAAATAAAAAATAAAACATAAAATTTCCCATTACAATGGTGAATAGACAAAATACCAAATCCTCTTTCAGAAATAAGTCATGGTGAAATTTGTGCAAATGTTCGTACATGTGATCTCGACGAATCCGAAAGTAGAATTAAACCGCTTAACCGTGTGGTCAGTGGTGCGAATAAAAAAAGAATAAAACAAAAAGGATAAGAAATAGAAATAAAACTAAAACTAAAACTAAAAAAAAAAAATAAAAGCGAATAGAAAGAAAAGTCGAACGACGTGAATTACGTTCGCGTGTATCCACTCGATTCTCTCCACCTACTTTTCCCTCTTAACTTGGCTGGAATTTAATCCTAGTTTACAAATAGTATCTCCGTTCAGTGAGAAAGCACAGTGAGCTTTTACGTGTCTCGCTTATTCTCTTCGAGTGACACGAAGAGTGGAACGTGCTCGTTCAGTATATGTACATACATTCATACATATGTATATGTGTGTATGTACTACATATGAGTATATATGTATTACGTATATGTTAGATTTAGAAAGAGAGAGAAAAAGAGAAAACTAGAAGAGTCCAACTGTAACGATTCGTCTGGTTTCAGTCCAGCTAATGCATACACTCGTATTCTGATGCTTTTTTTTACTGATGTGTAATAATAAAGTTGATATTGATACCTATGAAAAGAATTAATAAGAAGTATAATAAAGAAAAAATAATAAAGGATTACAAAATAATAGGAAGCTAAAAATCTAATCAAATTCACAGGATTATTTTGATTTTTGGGTATCCAAATTGGGATAGTAACATAAAACAAAAAATATAAAATAATGATCTATTAGCTAATTAAGTTTTATTGGATTTTGAAATGTCCAATTTCGAGTAGCTAAATTGACTATCTGAAAACTTGTTTTATTAGCAGAGATAATAAATATATCAACTATAGTATAAATACATCCATAACAGTTTAAATTGCTGTTGTTAAAAAGTAAGTTTGAATGAGAGATCATTCATACCCAAATACATGATTACATGCTTGATTTAGATTCAGATATTCACGTACTATTTGTAATTAATAATAACAATCTTTTCAAATATCTATTAATTCACATAGGAATCTTCCTTTTCCATTTAAACAAAATATGTATCATTATGATTTTTGTTATAATAAATAAATCTTATACTAGGATAAGAAATCTTACACTGAATACCCAAATAATCAAATTCTAATCTGAGGATATGAATTTTTAATTATAATAAATAATTTGAGTGATCAGATATATAAATAGTAAAGAACATTGTTTGTTATTTTTACTTTTCCTACCTCTCTCTATTGTTCTCTCTGTTTTTCTCTCTCTCTCTTTACAAATATCAACCCATAAAGGTGGATATGAATTATACACATGCAGATGTCGAAGCTACTCACCAGACCGGAAAACTAACACGATCCGGATACGATCACTGACTCTCTACCAGATAGATTAGTATAAATGCATCATGCAAACATACTATCTAATTATCTCCAATGCCATGATATATCACGTATTCTTGATGAACCTCATTCACACTGAAACATCCAATCGAGAATATTAATGAATGTGAATATCTTATAATCAATCGAACAAACAATTAAGCAAATTAAAAAAACAACATTTTAGTTAACAAAAAAAATGAGGTTATAAAAATAAAAATTAAAAAATATATAAATTATTAGTTTAACATCGATGAAATAATTTTCAATGTAATTTAATTAATCATTATATACGTACCTTCATTTTATTTTATTTCATCAACACTATAAATAATGAAGAACTTTTTCGATAAATTAAATAACATAATTAAATATTATTAATTGCAATCACTAAGGAAACTTGTTTACGTCTGATTATCACTACCGCGAAAGTAATTTCAAAATGGCCAATGTGCGCATGCGCAAATGTGCGCGTGGACGGTGCGTATGTGCGAATTTACGCATGCGCTAATATGCGTATACGCGAATGTGCGCATGCGCTACTGTGCTTATCGCGAATTTGCGCATGCGTAAATGTACTTATACGTGAATGTACGCATGCGCTATTGTGTTTATCGCGAATTTGCGCATGCGTAAATGTGCTTATGCGTGATGTACGCATGCGTGGATGTAGTGGGAGCCATAACCTGTGAATATAGAAGGATTGCAAATAACAATGAATGAAAACAGCTGATTTATTTTTTGTTTACACGAAATTTTATTATTCCATAATAATAAATGATTATTATACTATTGTATAATTAAAAAGAAGACTATCTTACTTCATAAAGACATGATATTTTTATCTGACAGTAATAAAGAAATATTGAATGAAAGTAAAAAATCCTTATTATGTCAAAACAAAAGTGTATGTATATATGCATGTCATAACATTTAAGTGATGATTTTTTGGAGAATCATGTCATCCCTTGCATTCAATAAATTAAGAAAAAGAACGACATCCAGTGCAATTGAGAAACCAAAAAAAGTGTTAACAGATTCAATGGACTTACTGTGGAAGAAATACTAAAGAATACTCTACCCGATTACCTCGAAGAAAATCTTGACATGGTATTCATCGGTATAAATCCAGGTTTGATGTCAGCACACCGTGGTAGATATTATGCAGGTCCAGGTAATCATTTTTATAAACTTTTATATGAATCAGGCTTAACGCCAAGATGCATGAATTTTGATGAGGATCATAAGTTATTGCAATACGGAATAGGTTTAACAAATATAGTTAGTAGAACGACCAGTTCTTCTGCGGATTTAAAGAAAACAGAAATTAAAGAAGGTGCTAAAATTATCGAAGAAAAAATAAAGTTATTTAAACCAAAGATTGCTATCTTTAATGGAAAATGTATTTATGAAGTTTATGCGAATAAAACCAGTAAATCATCCTTTCATTATGGATTACAACCAGAACACATAGAAAATACCGCTGTTTGGGTTGTACCTTCTAGCAGTGCTCGTTGTGCTAACTTTCCTCGAATGACAGACAAATTACATTTTTACACTGCATTAAAGAAATATTTACAATTTTTAAAGGGTGAAATTAAGGAGGTAGATTTAAAAGAATTTTTCTTGGAAAGAAAATGCAATCAATCTATACCGAACACTTCTAAAATGTGGAGACGTAAAAATATATCAGCTTATGTAAACGGTGGCAGAATAGCTAATAAAGATACAATATTTTTGGATAATTCAGATGAAAATGTTGCTATAGTATGCAGTACTGAATTTATTGTTAAAAAATTCAAGCAGGAGCAGGATAATGATGACAAGAATGACAAAAAAGAGATATCAGAAACATGTGTCTCTTCTTTGGAAGAAAATCTTAAATCTGCACCTATAAATAACAAATTGTTAAATGGAAATGTTGAAGATAGATTGCAAGATAGTACTGAGTCTAAATCTGTAAATATAAAAAGTAATATTAAATATAACAGAAAGGATATATATAAGAGAAATAAAAGACTTTTTCCTACAAATCTAAAAAGAACTTTCAAAGTAAATGAATCTGTAGATTTTGTAAAATTAATAAAACAAAGACTTAAAGAAAAGACTACTGATGGCGAAGAAACTATGGAAAAAGAATAAAAACTATCAACTAATAAATAATATTTATATACTTTAGATTTATAAATCATATTTATTAGATCTACTCTATCATTTTCTATATTTGTATATTAATTAACTTTCTATTTTCATTCATTTAGTTCATAAGTTTCTTTACACCTAAAATAATGTATAGCATGAGAATTATTTTCTAATATATATATATTTTTTATTTTTATAAACATATTAAAAAAATACATAATTTTCCCCTTCAAAATAAGTTTTTAAATAAGAACATAATTTCATCCTTTTCATTTCCCCCAAATTTTATAAACATTATATAAATTATAAACAACGCGTTAAAAATTTGATATAAAACAATAATGACCCTTTTTAAGCATGACCATTAGAAAGTTTCTTATACTTTCTAAATATGTAGCAAAAATAAGGATGTAATGTACGTACAAAACTAATTGAGATTTCTAACAATTTCTTTTTTAAACTTTTCATTTGATATTTAATGACTTGATTTAAAATTTGTATAAATAATTAAAATTATATGCAATGAGAAAAACGGTAATCCTTGTCATCATTTAATATGCAACGAAATTAAAGAAAAAAGAAACGAATTAAACCTTAACGTAAATGCTACATCGGTCATGTCTACCACAAATCCCAAAATAATGAAACTAATAAATTATTCATAAGCTCAATTACAAATTGAGATTATAATTTAGCTTTGTATGTTTCCATAAGAGTTTTAAGTTTTTGAGTCAACATAATATTACCGCTTATTTTAAGTTTTCCTACCATAAATGCTTGTTGAGGATTTATTTTTCCGGTTGCCTGTAAAAAATAATAATATTAATTATTATTATTATTATTATCAATATATTATCGAATACATAGTAAATAAAAAAAAGAACTTACTATGCCCATCATATCACTATCTTCTATAGTTAAAGTGGTATCAACTTTTCCTGATGTAGGTTTTCCTTTATACACATCACCTTTCTTTAAATCTAAAGCTATTAAAAGAAAATGCATCGTATAATACAATATATAAATAATATAATAAATTGAAATTATTCATTTTTATAAATTTATATTGTGTATTTAACATACTCCATTCAGCTGCCGGATTTCCTTTTACAGTAATATTGTAAAAAAAGATTGCATTAATTTTCTTCACTTGTTCAAGATTAGCTTTAACGTAGTCCCTCATTGCACCAAAAATAGCATTACTTTGTAAATCATTGTTATTAGAATTAATTGTCGTTGGAGTTAAATTTGTTGGAGGCGGTAGTTTTGATTTTACATCGAATAAATCAATGTAAGAACCTAGAAAAAGAATGATATCCTTGAAAAGAGAAATTTAATGTGCATTCTTAAACACTGATTCATTTCAAATAAAAAGAACTTTCAGTACTCCTGGTGTTAGGCACAAAAATTTTCTTTTGAAGAAAACATGTATTTTTTAAGAATAAAACTTTAGAATAAATAACTCAAAGTAAAATCTTAAGAAATGACTAAGGTTGAATCTTTTGTTATAAAAAGAAAAAACAGATGTTCACCATAAAAGTGAAAACATAATACAATAGCTGGATTTTTCAAAAGAATTCCGAGATTTTGTAAAAGACATTAACCCAAGTGAAAATGACATTAAAATTCTTTAGCATTGTAAACATTTTTGACTCCCTATAGCTACGCAGGTATAAAACTCCTAATATTTCGATATTTCATATTAGAGACATAGACAAACTTTCTCTACGAATTTCATTAGAAATTTTTTATACTTACCAGTAATAACTGCAGTATTCGTTTCTACAACAGATGTTTGGAAATGTATTCTATTGCCCTGTTGCCACATATCGGTACGCAACGTTTCTCCTGGATATACTGGTTTAGAAAATCTTACCTAAAAAAGAAAAAAATATAATTTATTAAAACAATATGTCTTAATGAAAAATACAAATGATTTAATTAAAAATTAAAGAAGTAGAGAATTAAAAACTAACTTTGATTGCTTTAAATAAACTTGGATCACCATCAGCATAAGTATTTAAAACATGTCTTGCAGAAAATCCAAGAGAACATAATCCGTGTAAAATCGGTTTTTTATATCCAGCCATTACAGAAATATTTGGATCAATATGCAAAGGATTTGCATCTCCACTCAGTCTATATAACGCTGCCTAAGAAATGTATTTATTATTTAATTATTAAACATATTTGAATAATAATTTTAAAAAAATATATATAAAATGTATAGAATTAGTATACTTGATCTTCAGAAGTTTTTTGAGTAACAAATGCATCTGGTTTGCGATTGGGTGGATCAATAGTTGGTACAATATGTGGAGATGTACGTTTGCCTTGAAAACCACCTGCACCTACTATATAAATTGATATCTGTCCAGTAGTTAATTGTTCTTTACTAACAGCATCAAAGGTGTCATCTGTAAAAAAATATTTATTTTTTATTAAATACTATCATTGAATAATTTATTATTCAAATCTAAATATATAATTTATATATATTCATGTTTAAATGTATATTTAATTATAAACATACGTTGAACTATGATAACTGCTCCTTTTCCTTTGTCAACAACATCTACAACTTTATAGACTGTCTTTACTTTTGCTTCTGTAGGTAATTTTTTGAAAACTTCTAAATATTGTTCTCCGTGTAATGCCTAAAAATATTAAATTAAATTAAGAATAATTCGTATAAATAAAAGAATGATTTATATTATCATACATTTGTTGGATTTATCTGTATCTGAGGTATGGAGTCATTTAAAATTGAACTTGTCATACATCCGGCGGCACCGTAAATAACATAGTAAGTTGGTAAAAGTGAAAAATTCTCATGATTTTCATATAAATAACGTAAATCGGATGGATTTTGAACGGTTGCTCCAACTATAATTAAAATGATCATTTTTATAAATATATTTACGTGTTTAAAATTTGCATATTTTTTATACAAATTAAATGCAATTGTTATATAAACATACCTCCAAGTGCATACAGTATAGCATCTTGACTATTATAATTATTGTATATAGCATCACCCTGATAGAAAAAATGATCAAAATTATTAATCAAATAAATAATGATGAATAATTTCATGAATAATATACAATTTATTTCTTACAGATTTTTTAGTAGAAACGCCAGATTGTAACTCGTCGATAACGTTCATCAAATCTCCTACTATTTCCTGCATATAATTTAAAAAGATATAAAAATTTAAGATATAATATTAACAGTTATACATTAATTATTTAGAAATGTGGACACAAGGATGAGATGCAGGTATATCGGAAGAAAAAAGAATAAAGAATACAAAGAGGAAGGCTATAGACTATATAAAAAAAAAAATTTAGAAAGTTTAAGCTAGTGAAAAGAATTGAAGAAAAAAATAACAAAGCGTTGAAAGTTGAAAAGGGCTTTCCGGGTATTTAAAAAAAATAAAGAAAAGGTCTTTATATTATGGATTTCTAAAGAGAAAATAAAAGAGATTTAAGAAAACTGTAACCTTGTAACATTTCTATGATGGACAAAAGAAGAAACATATTTATAAAATCGAGAATTCATGGTTTCTTTTTTTTTTCTAAGTATTATAAATTTAATTTTAGCTACGTGTTATCGTTTGCATTAATTTTTTAACCTTTGGACAGAAATAAATATATTCTGTATATATAGAGAAATAAATATATTCTTATTTAATTCATTGAATTAAATATTAATTCAATGAATTATTTTAAATATTTTACCTCCATATTATTCGAACGTTTAGCAGAAGTCATATCAACGACATCTGACCATTTTTCTTGTACATTTTCAGGTGTAACCAAATCATTTAAATTTTTCGCACGACGCTTCCCGGCGAACGAACGATATCACCTAGAAAATATTAATAAATTTAAACTATGTCATTCTTAAATAATTATTATTATTATACTTTAGCTTAATTTTTTACTCTTACATTTTCTTACCAAACCTATAGCTGATTCGATAATGGATCCAGTTTCATTACATTTCTCATGACACAACCAAAAAACTATTGGAGCTATTAATTCTGGTTTTAACTGTTGGAATAGATCTAAAAATAACGATAAATAATTCATTTTTTGTTCTATAAATAAAGATTAAAACAACAACAACAACAATTTCTCTTTACCAGGAGGAAGAATATCTTCAGTAAGTCTGGATGCAGCAGTTGGCACAATTACATTAACGCTTATATTTTTTTTAGCACCCTCAATGGCCAAAGTTTTTGTCAAACCAACCAAACCCATTTTTGCCGTACTGTAATTAGATTGACCAAAATTTCCGCATAATCCGCTATTACTTGTGGTGAAAATAACTTTACCATAATTTTGTTTACAGAAATATGGCCATGCTGCTTGAGTTGTTTTAAATGCACCCTTAACGTGTACACTTTGTATCAAATCTACAAAAATTTCATCGAAATAAAATATCTTCGTATATTTATAAATTTATAATTATTAAATAATTGTATACAAACCCCAATCGTCGTCTGTCATTTTAGCAAAAGATCTATCTCTCAAGATACCAGCATTGTTAACAAGTACATCAACACGTCCAAACGTATCGATTGCAGTTTTAATGATCTTAGCACCATCCACGACTGAATTATAATCTGCCACAGCTCTTCCTCCTAAAAAGAGAAAGTTTTTTTACAAAATTGTAACATAACAATAAGATATCATAAATATTTATATATGACTTTTGTTATCATAAATATTGTATTTATCTATTCATTTACTTTACTTTATGATATAAAAACTATCGCTATTTTATCATTCGCTTTAAGTTACGTAAGCTAGAATATATAAAAAACAATAATTATTGAATAGCAAAAAAGGAAACCATACCATTTCGTTTAATTTCAGCTACAACATTATCTGCAGCTTGACTACTTTTACCATCGCCGTGTCGTCCACCTCCTAAATCATTTACTACAACGCTAGCACCTCTTGAAGCAAATAGCAATGCATAGGCACGACCTAAGCCTGTTAGAATAAAAATAGACTATTTATAGTTTCATATAGTAACGAAAAAATTCATACAAATAATTATTTAAACAATTATGATCTCATAATTATAATTAATTTTAAATTTTAAATACCTGCACCTCCTCCTGTCACCACAACAACACGATTATCAAAACGTAGTTCTGCCATTCTTATTAGTGTTCTTCAAGAGAATAGATCTAAAATAATAAAACGTACAAGTTTCGAGTCAACCAACTTCGTTAATCAGCATTTAATAAAATGATATCGCAATAAACATCTCATAAATAATAATCAGGTTAAAGTCCATCTAGTTAGTTTTCGCTTTCTAAAAACAACTTGACAGTTTAAGTAATTGTATAATAAAAAATAATAATATAACTTTAAATTGTATATACACTTTAATAATTAAAATAATTATCATTACATGAGAAATAAATATTTAAAAAGCATTTGTATTTTACATTTATTATCAATTAGTAATTTTTAAATGTGGAAATAATGTGGAATAAACACAATAGTTATTTTGTTTAAAAGTAGACTTGTCCAAATTAAGCCAATGGGATTATCGACCAATCACAAGCGAGAATGCTTTTAAAAAAATAATAAAACCATATGTCTATAGTTTAATACAATTTTATTATTAATCAATAATATTCACTTATGATTTTACACAAATTTTTAATAAATTTTATTTTTATAAGTACATTAATCTTGCTCAAGGATTGGTTAATACGATATGCCCAATCTAATTTCATAACCCATTCATTTTACATATCAACTGCATTTCAATTTCAACCAATCACAGCGTTTAACGTTTAACCAATCACATCCTCACAACAATGCAATAAAAATGTTGCGTATCATTTACTATGTTATATATATATGTACATTGGACATCAAAAGCTGCGTATAAAAGTATCGTAGTTTGATATTAATTCGTTCGAGAAAAGTAGAAAAATATCGAAAGCTTATTTCGAAACGAATTATAATCAGAATATAAATTTAACGAATCATATGCTATACTTTATTTGAAATAAATAAATAAATACACAAAATAATTAAATAATAATAATAATAATAATAATAATAATAATAATAATAATAATAATAATAATAATAATAATAATAATAATAATAATAATAATAATAAAGATATCGCATATAGTTTTTTAAGAATATTCATAAGATTTTTTTATTCCTTTATGATAGACATGTTTCTTCTTGCCTGTCGTATTGGAACACAAATACAATTGCATATTTAATCGTGCGTTACACGCCCAATTGCACATAGGGTAATTAGTAAAATCTTAATATACAATAAAAAATCGATCATATATATGTTTTTTTTTTTGACAACGAACAGTATATGATATATTTTTTAGGCATATGTATGTTCCTTTTTTTCCTTTATTAAATGACACTGTTTCATTATTCAACAACGTACGAGGAAATGAAATATAAAAAAAAAAAAATGAAAAATCTAGATTTCAAGAACTGTAGAATCTGCGAAGTACCGTTGACTATACACCAACAGCTTTCGAAAGGACAGAAATATTTGAGGAAGTGCGAAAGAATGAATGTGAATGACGTGTCTTAAGAAAAAAAACACATTTTTTGTTTCGTTCACGAAATTCGACAAGCGTCATTGTTGCACAGACGAAATAACAAAAATAACAAAAATAACAAAAAGCTAATATACCGTGACGGAACTATTGTCAAAAGACAGGATTATAACTTTAAAGATCGATGAAATTATTACATCACATAAAATCAGGTAGCATCGAGAATAATGGAGGAAGACGATTGAAAGTTGCCTTAATGATCAGACACCTCTCTCGAAAATATGTTCGAAGTACGTTTTGAAGTATAAAATATGAATATGAGATAAACGGAACCGTACGGATTAACGGCGAAAAGCGGGTAGAAAACTGAGATGGCTTGTTCAAGGTGTCTACAATGTAGATGAGAAAGTTACGACGAGGAATAACGGCAACGATGGACATCGTTGTGTGTGCATTCATGAAAGTGGAAGAAAGAAGAGGGAGAGGAAAGAGAGTGAGAGAAAGAGAGAGAAACAAAGAACGAGAGAGAGAGAGAGAGAACGATAAAGAAAGATAGATAGAGTAGATAAAAGAGAAAGAGGAAAGAGGGCACCACGATCGGTCTAGTCGTTTGGGGGCACCGTAGGTAGGGATAGGAGAGAGAGGCGAAGGGCGGTCCGTAAGGAGAGCTTGTCCAACCGCGTGAAGGAACTAGTAGCGCTCCTCCGGCGATATGAGGCGGCGTGGGGCTAGGGACGATGCTGGGGCCTCGACTAGGGCACACTTGGGAGGCAGGGAGGGCATGCGAACAGAACACAGTTCAGTAGTCGCCATTGCAAGACTCCTTGTGCTCTCGTATTCGCGACACTCGTACGCGTGGAGCAGATTTTACGCTAACCTAAACTAACCCGCGAGGGCCCAAAGTGTGCCCCACCGATGCAGAGATATTGCACGGATCTCACCGAAAGATTGTTAAAATCTCTTGACAAGGAATACAATGTAAGTGAATCCGCGAAGCGCCGTCCGTCCGCTCGCGCAAACGGCTATCGGGCCACTCTCGATCCCCCGTGCGCCGTGTGCCTGTACCAGTGGCGTGCGCGAGAGCCGTCTAGAGTGTAGTGTATAAGCGGTTACGCGTGTTAGTGATCTATCTTACTTGTATCGCCTATGTGTGGATATCGCTCCACGAAACATATACCCTTACCCCTTTACCGTCTCAAGATTGTGTGTGTTCCCTTGCATATTCATCCGTGAACGCGTTCTCGACAACCTGGAGGCTTAACCTCTCTCCGTCTCTCTCTCTCTCTTTTTCTCTCTCTTTCTCTCTCTTTTCTCCCTCTCTCTCTCTCCTCTTTCATGCTAAATCATCTACGCATACAATTTTTGATTCTACCTATGTAGTATCTCGTAGTACTCTGTACTATAAAAACACGTCTCCAAGAGATACGCACGATGTTCGTTTCACCTATAGTTCCCCATTTCTGTCTGAACTAACTTCCCTACTTTATCCTCATCCTAATACATATTTACCTTTAATCGCTATTACATCGTCGACACGGTTAACGAATATCCTACGTCCGACGTACGATGTTCCTGCACAATTGCACATGATTCTAATATACATATATATATATCTATAATCTATATATATATATATATACACACATATATATGCATATAAAAAATATATATATATATAATTCTCTCTCTCTCTCTCTCTTTCTCTATCTATCTATTTCTCTCTCTCTCTCTTTTTTTTCTCTCTCTTTCTCTCAGTCGCCTTTTTTCTTTTTTTTTCTTACACTGTATCTCTATTCTGTTAGACGAAAATTTAAACAACGATAGTTAGGTTCGTTTCGAAATGAAAATTACGTTCATATGTTATGTATTTATAAAAAAAAATAGTTATTTGTTTCATGCAATTGGTTTCTTTTGTCGTTTAACGTTGACATATTGATACCTTAACTCGTAATGATTCGATCTGATTACGTTTTGTTCATGTTCTTGCAAGTCTTACCTGATCGATCTAATAAACATATTCCTACATACACGTGTCAAACCCTTCCATTTGATATATTCGTTGATTTATCTCGATAGATAACGACAGATGTTCTCTGTTTGTCAGATCTCATACTTTTATTACATCTAGTTCGTGCATCCTAGTATCATAAGCTTTCTTCAAACTATTAATTTATTATCAATTTTTATTGATATTTCCAAAAATGATATTATTAATATTATTATTTTAAGTGTTACATATATCCATTCAATTTTTCAATAATTAATTGTTGCAAAGAAGAGGTGATGTAAATATGTCAATAGTTGTAACAACCCTAGTAGTACAAAATATTGAAAAATATTGAATACATGTGTATTTAATATTAAAAAGACATTGAATCTCTTTTAGAGGTTTTACTAGGGAACTCCAATGTGTGTGTGTGTGTGTGTGTGTGTGTGAATCATTTTTAATATTAAATATAAATATATTTTAGTATTTACAACAACGTTTCACTCTGCATTTTGATACAAAATAATGCTATTACTTAAAATTATATATTTATGCTTAGATTTGTTAACTGTGATTTTTGTAAACTGTGATTTTTGTAAACTGTGATTTTTGTAAACTGTTAATATATTTTGTAGGTCGTTGACATGGCAGCTGTTGTTGAAGTCATTACGGCCCTGGAAAAGACGCCGATCACCAAAGAAGTACTGGAGGTATGTGAATATCTTTTTAATCTATATGTAATGTAATGTATAACCTTTGCAAAATATTAATTAATTTGAAATGTTACAGATTACAAGGCTTGGTAAATACATTAATGAGCTGCGAAGAAAGACCAGTAATGAAGTCTTGGCCAAACGTGCCAAAGACTTGGTACGACGGTGGAGGGATATGGTTTTACCATCGCCTCATTCTACACCACAACCAACACCTGCCGATACAGCACCGCCTGCCCTAAATGGAGCTAAACCTCATAGTCCAGCCTTAAGATGTTTCAAACCACAAAGTCCTGCTGTAAGATCCTTAAAGCCGCAAAGTCCTCTCTTAAGGGATGTTACTCCTTTAAAAGTGAGTTTTTCATTTGTATTACCTGTTGTTATATATCCTTTATAAAAAAGAATTGAATTTATTTACAGATAAGATTATTTGATTGTCCTTCAATTTTGTGTATTATTTTTGCCATGACATAAATGAATTTTTCTAGGTCATCAGCCCAGTTCTATCAGTGCATAGTGATCATTCACGGTCTCCTAATACATCTTCAAACAAGCAGTCAATTACACTTACTAGCAACCACCGGATAACTTCGGATGTACCTCACACTCATGGCTCTTCGAGTCAGAACCATTTGATGGAAGCAGTGCCACGGACTCACAGTTCCAATAAACGACTTCGAAAAGATGGTTGTAAGGATCAACGTAATTATCAAGATCGCGAATCAAACTCAATAACAGAATGTGAACCATTAGTCAAAAGACAGCGTTTGAATGGCGAAAACATAAGTGGTAATTTAAATTCGCAAGTGCCTAGCCCCACATTGAAAGAACGAATTTCCCATCATTTTGTGGAATCTCCCACTGATCCTGACGATTCAGGCCCGAAAAAACGTGGAAGAAAAAAAGGCAGTAAGTCTGTAAAGAAGCAGCCATACGTAGAGGATCGTGTTAAGGAAAAACTAGCCAGTATTTCGAGAAATCCTAAGTTAAAAACGACGCAAGAACTGCTGGCAGATTTACAAGCGCGTGGCTCAAATTCTAGCATTAATTCAAATGCTCTACCTAGTCAAAGTGTAGAACCACCAAGTATGGAAGATGTTTTGAGGAGTAATAATGAACAAGTATCCAAGTTCCTGCGTAGTACTCCTAACAATACATCTCATAAAAGTACAGTTTCTGAAACTCCTTTACAAAGTCGGTTACAATCTACAGAAAACTGTCGTGAATTATCATCCAAGTGTCAAGAAACAAGTGCAGTGTACGACGAAAATTCAAGTACGCAAAACCAACCACCACGATCACAAAAAGAATTATCGGTTGAGGAGATATTGGCTAAGTTACCACCATTAGATCTAAATTCGATAAACTGGAGTGATTGTGAAAATGAACCCGATGAAGATCAAAATAGTACAGTGTATCCACCTCGAGAAATAACTGAAGAGGACCTTGATAGATTACATAATCAGCAAATAGAAGGACTGAATGGAAACTTTCAACCAAAATTATCATCTCTCACTAGTAACAATATAACGTCAAATACAGATAGAGAAGTGTCAGATTCAAATACGTTAAACAGTGAGCAAAACCAATCTGGTACAGAATTTCGTGAATGGCACCAGATGTTGGCTATGCCCAGTTCTGAAGGCCAAATCCTCCACATATTGCCTTATACTATTATTGATTAGTAATTTTATTATTCTATTCTATTATTAAACTGCAATTTGTGAGAAAAAAAACCCTGCTAAAAATTTCAATTGATTGATCGATCTACCATCAATTTATTAAAACAATTTCTATTGTAATTTACAATTGCCGTTTATTTCTATTAATGCTGCTGTTACTGCCATCTTCATTGTCATTGTTATTCTTATCATCATACTCTTATCAAAATTTTATCTAACAATTTCACTAAAACAATATAACTATTGACTATTGCCCTCGTTATTGTCATTATCATATTTAGTATTTCAACAAATTTCATACTCACCATTATTGTTATTAAATTCATTTCACGACTAGTACCATCATCATTGTTGTAATTATCATCACTGTTGTCATTGTCAATATCATGATCATTATTTTGATCATTATTATTATTATTATTATTATTATTTTTATTATTATATTATTATTATTATTATTATAATTATTATTATATTATTACTTTTTGTCTTTATTATTATTATTACCATTACTATTAATATTACTATTACTATTACAACTATTACTATTACTACTATTACTGTAACTACAATTACTACTACTATTACTATTGTTATCATTAGCATTATCATTATATTACTGCTACGGTACAGCTACAAAAAAAATAATGGATAACAAAATATAAAATGAGAGCCACACACAAAACGGGGGCATTGTCAAATTGCTGTAAATGGAAAAATTTAATTTCAAGTATGCTTGTAAATGTCTTTCGTAATATTGCCTTAATTAACGTGATATAAGTTACTAGTTATGAAATATACATATTGATTCTAAGGATTTTTAATATTTATGTTTCAAATGAGCCAAGAGGAGGGGGATAATTTCAATACTTTCTTTTTGTTTCCAGTAGATATTATTATAATTCTTTTTAAAACAAATTTCAATTTAAGTTTGTGTCAGACAATACAAAGTTGATCGCTTTTATAAATTATAATAATAATTTTATTTCAATAATATAAAAGTGAGGCATATACTAGTTGAATAGTATACCTTAGCTTATCTATAAGAAGAAATATTATTTTGAGTATTATATCCATGATGAACAGTATTTTGTGAATAATTTTCATTAAATCATCATTTACAAAATCACATGATTGAGATTAAAGAAATAAAACAATTTTTAAGGTACGAGTGGTAATACAATTAATAAGAATACAATATTTGTCTTATGTATTCTTCATTTTTTGCTAAGGTATACTGAGTTTATAATTAAGGACAAATAATTATTTAGAATCAATGGTCCGAAGTAACAGTGACAAGAAAAGTAAAACAAAATGTATTTGATGTATTTAAAATTAATTTGTCTTAAATAACTTGATTTATCTAAAAAACAAATATATTTCTATGTTATATGGTGTAGCGGGAGAATATAGTTGGATATAATAAGCAAAATAATTTTGTCTTCATTTTATACGTGGAAAGGATATAGCCGAGCTAAATAAACTGGGGCCTTAATTAAAATTAAAAAAAAAAAAACAACATAATAAAAAAGTGAAAAAATATTTGTCTAATATAATATTATGTTGCACATACTTATAATAATCATATGAATTGAAGTACTTTGTAAATTTTTCTAACTGAACTTTTTTCCATATGTGTTGCGTATACAGAAAAGAAAGAATATTAACTATCAAAAAGGAAGAAGGAAAGAAACAAACAAACAAACCCAAATAAATATATATACATACATAAATACATACATACATACATACATACATACATACGTACATACAGAATTGCGTGTAATCAATATAAAATTAAGTTTATTAACAAGAGTTTGGACATTTTCTTTCTAATATTAATTAATAGGTGCAATAATATACAAAAGAGAAAATTTTCGAACGAGAATGAGGCACGTTAATTTTTGCAAGGATTGCTAATAATTAAAATCAGGGAAAAAAAAAAATATGACTCTTCTGTTTTGAAAAATGTAAATATTCGTTATAGTTGTGTAGTTCAGCACCAGAAATATATCAAAAAAAAAAAAAAGAAAAAAAGAAAATAATGCGTGTAATAATATTCAAAGTGAGATATCATACTTTTTAGTTATTTTGAAAAATGGAATGAAAAAAATTTTACCTTATTGCATTATTATTATTATGTGCATTGAAAATATTTGTGAATTAAAAGAAAAAGAAGAAGAAAAAAATGAAAATCTCTCACTTTTAATATGTTTATAATTTATGACAATCACACTTCACCTTTAACTGTGTAATTTCGTTTAAGAAAAAAAAAAAAAAAAAAAAAAAAGAAAAAGTTTCCATTCAACAATTAAAAGGGAAAATAATTTTCAATATATTACATTAGTACAAGAAACACATGCATATGATAATGATGATGATGCATATTGTCAAAAAAAAAAAAAAAAAAAAAGAAAAGAAAAAATACCCAACATGTCATGTTTTGACTGATTATGAGAATGAATATTAATATCGAAGTATATTTATTACTTCCTATTTCATTAATTAATTGAAAAAGAAAAACTATAGACATAATGAGACGATGTCATACAGGTTGTAGTTTTCTGTAACAAAATGATAAATATAATAATACAAAATAATTCTATATATATTTAAACATTATCGAAACGATATATATATATATAATATAACTCGATTTAAATATTCATTGTTAACATATAATTAATTTCAATATAGGTTTATTATTTCTTAGTCTCGAATTTTTCTTCGTTTGTGATTGTATAAAAGTTGTTCTGTTCGTAAAAATATATATTCTTATATAATTTAAACAAACAAAATGAACGATTTTTAATCTCTAATTCATACTGCAAAATATCACTCGTGTACCAAAATAATTTTTTAATGTTCTAATGAGGGGGATTAAAAAGAAGTAACACAAAAAATGAAGAAATAGAGAGACAAAATATAAAAATAATTATACAATTCAATTAGAACATACAACCAACAACTTCGAACTTGTTTTTACGTAAATATTTACAAGACTGACAGGTGCCCCTATATTATAAATCATAATATACAAATTGTTATATATCAGTTTTACAGAGATGAGATTGTTCATTCTCCCGACAGTAGACAAAAAGTGAAACTCTTTGCAATCGTTTTACAGTAAAATAATGCATGTATATATACATTCTAGAAAACAAACTTTAAAGAAAAGGAAAATAAGAAGAAGGAAAAATTTAAAAAGCCCACAATAAGAACAACAACATTGCGAGTGTGTGTCTGACATTATCATTTTGAAAGTATCGAAAATATTTGAAGCAACTCGTCCTAACTCGCTTCTTACTTATTTTTAAGTTCTAATTTTTTACAATCATTTTTGTTTCTTCTTTCTCGAGAACGTTTCAAAATTACGAGCGCTTACGCGCCAAAACTTGTTGCGCGTGTATGTTGCGCGTGGTGGTATAAATGGAGATATGCATATATATATATATATAAATATTTACATATATACAATTATTTTCCATTTGAAGTGCTTGTATGTGCATATAATATTTCCTTAGAAGAAAAAAAAATAATGAAAGAGAGAGAGAGAGAGAGAAAATTAAAATTATGAAAGAAAGAGATATTGAAGAAGAGAAAGAAATTAAAAACGTTTACGGATGTAACTAACAAATTTTTGGTACGCTTTGGTACCACTAAAGCAGGATACTACATACATCCTTAAAACATGAATCCCGTGCCTTTTGTGCCTCTGCATTTAATCACACTAATTCACATTAAAACGTGAAATAAAGTATGATGTGAAAAAGTGAGACCACACGTTATAGATAAACGATGGAATATCGTATGACGTAAAAGTATGAAAATGATGGACGATTTAGATGGACGAAATAGAGAAGAACAAAAAATTAAAACAAATATCGAAACTTATTTAATCAATGATCGTTCGAATGATGATCGTCGTTCAATGAAAGCACGGAATGACAATCGGTTATGAAAAGTCCAGAAAAAGGAATAAAAATAAATAAAAACTAAGCCGATCGTGCTCTGTCAAAGACGTTCAATAATAAAATAAATTACAATTACAGGATCCTCCCAGCAACGAACAACAACCCCTCCAACCTTTATTCAAATTCTTTATTATTCACACGTACTCTGTTGCGTTCATTTTCATTTATACGAATGGAATGGAAACAAGGAACCAGAAAATTAAATAAGTATGCAATTTCTTCTAATTTCTTAAATGCGTTTCTTAATTATGTTGTTATTTTGTGGGAAGAAAGCTACTAAAATATTGTTTCGAAAATATGAAAGAAAAAATAATTACAAAATATGTTTGATTACGTTATAATTGTGAAAAGTACGAGTTTGTGCATTGTACAAAATTGCAAATTAAGTTTGCTGTATGCGTTTTAATATAATATGTTTTTAATGTTCTCTCCCTGCGATGTCATTGTGCTTGTTATATAAATGCTTATTATATAATTGTTCAGAGAAAACATTATATGGCCATTACGATGAGAACACGATATTACTTATGCGGTTTAACAATGTATTCAAAAACATATGCACACTGATATGCACGTTTAACATAAATTCATTTGATTTTCCTTCAACAACTAAAATATCAATACATGTTAACCAGCATATGTGATATACGTCTCTATGTGTATATTTATAGTAAGTATATGTATAATATAGTTAAGTATACATGTAAAATATTTTTCTTTTTCTCTCTCGGAATCAATCGAAGGTAATATCGGTTTTTCGTCCCTGCCTTTTTAGAACAACAAAAATATCACGAATCTTGCTTTCTGACAAAAAGCAGCTCTGCGATGTACAAAAATGCCAATATCAATATAACATATGTACATAATGCAACACAAAACTATATTGCTAATAATAAATATTCAAATATGTTTGCTCTCCCGTAATATTGATCCATTTTCGATAGTTTTTTTGCTTCTTACATTTTACTTTTAACGCGCGTTATTTCGAATACAAAAAGTGAATTTAATCGTATAAAATAATAATACTGTGTGTGTGTGTGTGTGTTGTTAACTATAACATTATGAGAGCAATTATTGCAGATCAATTTTATTTGGAAAATGTGAAAGACTATATAGAAAAAATGATTGTTTTCTTTTACTATTTTTATGCATTCGTGTCGACGATCGTAACAAGTTTCGATCTTTTTAAATTTGAAATTCGCGGCAATTTACTGCGTATATCGATATATCGATATTTTCCATTTCTCGAAAAATCGATATTCTGCAGTTTCAAAAATCACGAAATGTACTTTAGAACAATTGTTTTTTATATTAGAAATTGGTAATTATAAAATCATTATAAAACACGAATTAATTAAATATCAATTTTAAATTCTGTTAATAGTTAATATATCTAAATTGAAATACATTAATTAACTTAATGATGTATCTATGATAAAATGAATCAACGACGATAGATTTTGACATATCTAAAGAAGTGATCTGATTGGTCGATCGCTCTACGAATGTACTGTTTTCTGATTCACTCGCGTACTTCACGTGGTTCCGTGATTGGATAATACAAAATTGATTTTTTTCGTCAAAAGAATGATAGTGTTAAGAAAGAAAATAAACAGTTTTTTATCTTTTTCTTTCCGGAAAAGCTATAAAATATTTTTTCAAAAATAGAAACGAAGTAAACAACAATGGAGAAATATTTATACTTGAGAGGTTTCGCATAGATTTCTTTGAATTACTTAATGTAATTTATTATATAATCTAAAAAGTAAACAGTATAATAACAAGTACTGCATAATTTCTTATCGATGTAAGAATATTTGTTATTATAAAAAATAATTAAGAAATAATGTTGATTTCAATGCTAACGTAATCGCGACTGCGCAATCAACCGAAATAGCATAATCCCTTGTGCGTAGGACGTTATACTCCTACTGTGCGTTGTGTTAACCTCAACAACGACACGCACACGACACACAACACAAACAACACTTATATGCACATACACGCACACATATATACATACATATACTCATCCAGAAAAAGTGGTTGAGCTCCAGAGGCGACCTTAACGAGTTGCTTTAAAGAATCTCAGGAAGAAAAATGGTAGTAAAACGTAGTGTTTGATTCACAGTCAAACGACGCCTTTGTGGGGTGCCTTTTAACAAGAAAGAAATAAGAAAATATATTTAGTTTTACGTGCCTTTTGTTTTTATTTCTATCTCTTTCTTTACTGTTCTATCTTTCTCACTCAATTTTCTACACATCCCCTCTCAGTTATTCTTTGTCAATTTTCTCTCTCTCTCTCTCTCTCTCTCTCTCATTTTTATTCTCATCCTCTCCCTTTCTCACTTAACTCTTGTAGTCTCTTACTTGCTCGTATCTAAGATTCGCACCAGTGACATTTCATTGTCATACATGTGACAAATTAAAACTGTTGTTAAAAATAAATAAAAAAGAATGTCGAAACCTAGTGATAAACAAAGTTACGCACAGACCTACAAACTAGTAGTTGTGGGTGGTGGTGGTGTTGGAAAATCAGCTATTACAATCCAATTCATTCAAGTAAGTACTTTTTATGGTCACTAGCTCTTATGTTACTACACAATAATCAAATGTATAAGTTACGTGTTCAAGTACCAATCAGCATCGTTCTCCAAGTAACACCATTCATAAATTGTCCGAAAGGAAATGAATTAACGATCAATTTTTTAACTATGATCTCATCCTCAGTTATTTAAGTTTCAACATTTTCTCTATTTTCTACTAACGAAACTTATTTAGAGAACTTGATGACGTCAAAGTTAGTTATACGTTATTTTGATAGACGATATCAATGATACGAATGTTCTTTCATTTAATGATTATGTCATACAAGCACACACTATTGTCATATATGGTCACACTTAACTTTATCTCATCAATTGATAACACTATAATACATTGTAAACTATTTTTTTTTCCTTTTTCCTTGTATTATATATTTCATTTAAATCATAGTATATATAATCTAACTACATTTAATAACAAACCCCTTTTTTTAATGGTGCATTTTATTAATAATTTATTTTTTTATAGAGTTATTTTGTAACTGACTATGATCCAACGATTGAGGATTCGTATACCAAACAATGCGTCATTGATGATGTTCCTGCAAAACTTGACAGTAAGTTTCAATCAATATTTCTATATTTAATATTTACAATAATATTCAATTGATTATTTGAATTTTATTTGAATTTTTAGTATTGGATACTGCCGGACAAGAAGAATTTAGTGCAATGCGTGAACAGTACATGAGAAGTGGTGAAGGTTTCTTGCTTGTATTTGCAGTAACGGATCATTCATCGTTTGACGAAATTTTAAAATTTCACAGACAAATTCTCAGAGTGAAAGATCGTGATGAATTTCCTATGCTTATGGTTGGTAATAAAGCTGACTTGGATCACCAAAGAATTGTAAGATATATTATACAAATTTATGAATGAATGATACTATATATCAATGCTGAGATTTAATAAATTCATTTAACTCATTTGTTTAATGTATATATATATATATATATATAATTTTGATATTATAGATATCAGTTGAGGAAGCACAAAATATGGCACGTCAGTTGAAAATTCCCTACATTGAGTGTAGTGCTAAGTTAAGAATGAACGTGGATCAAGCCTTTCACGAATTAGTTAGAATTGTTCGTAAATTTCAATTGTCCGAAAGACCACCGCTTAAACCAAATTATAAAAAAAATAAAAAGAAATGTTGCATGCTATAAATATTTTCTTAGCAGCGTTGCAACATTTCTTTTTTTTTTTTCCCAACGCCTAATACAAATTGATGACAATTTGATGAGAAAACATTATCGAAACATCGATTTCTTTTTTTTAGTAAACAATGCAATGAAGTATATATATTGCGATTATTTTGATATTAACGATTACATTAAATGAAAAGGTTAAAGTAATGAAGAAGAAAGAAAAGTATAAGAAAACATTTTAATATGTGCGAAAATCTCATTAGTTATTAAAAAGAAAAATTATTGTTGAATATGTGGACGATAGATAAAAAAAAGAAAGTTGAATTTAAATTATTTTATTTTAAATGTTCTATATATTGTATTATAATCTAAGAAGATTTCTTATAAGAAATAATCAAAAATTCGAATATAGTTTTTTGATCATGTATTTGTTTCGATATCGTCGATAACGATAATATAAATCTGTTTTATAAATCTGCTTTATTTAAAAAAAAAAAAAAAAAAGAAAAAAACAAGTAACAAAGTAACACGAATGCTATGTTATTATTATATAAACAGATTTATAAAAATAACAGTAATTGCTTTGATGAATTTTACTCATTATTTATATCAGAATTTACATTGTAGGATATTAATTAATTAATTACGTGTGTATATTAACCGAATTTTTGTGACAAATTTTACATCGATAATAGAATGAAAGAATGAATAGTCGTCAAAAAATATCTCAAGTATTCGAAAGTATTCTTGAGTAAGGATAAAACGAAACGAAACGAAAAAGACAAAAAGAAAAGAAAAGAAAAGAAAAAAAGAGAAACAATTTATATACATTTCATTTGTACCTCTTCTCACAAAAATAGTACAATAACTCTTAACGTTTAAGTAGTATCATTTAACCGAGTATTCTCTTGTAGATCAAGAGTCATTTTTATTTTTAAATTAGATTTAAAGATAATTCTTTCGCATAATTTGCACAAGATTTATTACCAGATATTTTAACAATGTATATTTGTGTAAGATTTTTTTTTTTTGGTTTGTTATATACTAATGAAATTAACTTAGCAATAACAATAGGCGATACTATATAATTTTAAGTTTATGTGCAAATACGAGAAATGCTGCAATTTTTATCAAATCTTTTAAAAAGAGATGTTTTACAATTATTAAAAAAAAAAAAAAAAAAAAAAAACGAATCAATTGAGTATACGAATCAGTTGAATATTAATCAGAGTTAAATAAAATCTGTTGATTTAAAGTTGATTTATAATATTTTAAGAAAAATGAAATATATAATATTTTATATTTCATTTAGATTTTTTAATTGACAAGTAATATAAGAAAAGAAAAAGAAACAAATTAATGATATGTCCCTGTTAATGGTTTTACCTTTTCGTCGCCTTTTGACAAACAGGGATTACTGTGAGGGGATATTATTACTCACCCTCTCCACGGGGTTTATTCTTATTAATATTATTATTATTATTATTATTATTATTATTATTATTATTATTATTATTATTATTATTATTATTATTATATATATCTCGATGTTTATGGAGAATTATTTATTTGTTGATCTATACTCGTTTTGTCATTAGGATAAGAAAATAATGAATAATAGAAGAATAATAGAGAATTGAAACCAGTAATTATTAATTATGGGGCCAATAACAAATGTAACGCACAATTAATTTTTCTAAATACCAAGTTATCTATATCTCAGTCTTCTGTGTAACGAAATAGATATTAATACGATCGATGTAACACACATGGTATTTTTTATAACAATATAATGTATTTGATATAATCTCTTACAAATATTTAGAAACAGTGAAAGCAAAGAAGAAACATGTAATCGTTCGTCAAGTTTTTTCCAAAAAAACAAAAAAGTATATTTTGTACTTAACTTAAACAAACAATTACCTGTCGATATCACGTGAAATGTGCTCTGTAATTCATGATAAACATTATTGTCATACGTTTATCTTTGTTGTGTATAATACTATTGAAAATAATTCAATTTCCCCGCCATTCTTTTTCCCGCCATTTTGTTTTGAACGTTCACTGTACATGCGTCAATTTGTAATCAAGAAGTCATTAGAATTTATTTATTTTTTAATTTGTCACGATAACTTTTATATTTAATAATTAACGATTATGACCAACATTTTTTTGTAATAGATTTATTTTATTAAAATATATGTACATGATTAATCGACCACACTAATATTAATGAGAAAATAATTAACGGTAATATAATTACGATAATTAAATGAATATCTTTTTATTTGTATTATTTATTTCAATCTTGTGTTAATAGATAAGAACATACTTTGTTAATTTTAACAACGTAATAATATTGAAAAAAAGCAATAACTATTATAAATCAATTTAAAGGGCGTTAATTCTCACTGAAAAGACGCGCGAGTTTTTACAAATTTTCAAATCTTCAGATTAATTGAAAAATACAAGAGATAAGAGTGATTTTTTAATCATATCTAAAAATATAATACTAAATCATATTTCTTTATCGTCACGTTTGACTTTTAATAATTTATTTCCTTGCAAAAACAACATAATTATATCGATGGCGATTAATGGCATACACATGCAAACACGTTCAAATATTTTTCTTTGCTTGAAATGAATAAATATCGAAACAACATTCTAAACAAAATTATTATGATTCTTCGCGTGACACAAATATTTGTCAAATTACAGGATTTTCATGAAAAATCAAAAGTATGTTAATAAAACAAAAAAATAAAAATGATATAACACAACATAAAGATTAATATCATATAACGTGACATAACGTTTAAAAGTCGTCCTGTTTGAAATCGATTATCGAGATCATCGGTCCATGGGAAAACCCAGTAATGATTACTGCTCTACCTGATGCTACGGAACATTCACCCTAATTTAGCCGTGGTACGATCGAAGAAGAGCAGCAAGGTGGTCAGACGGGATTCCCACCGTAGCTATTCTTGACCAGACCAGGCTAATATTGAATCTGCTCAATTACTTCCAGCTACGTTACTACACGTTCAATGTATAGCTATAAGTATAAATATCATCTCATCGATATCTCTCTCTCTCTCTCTATCATTTTTTTTCTTCTTTTACATTATCTCTCGAAAGTAGTCGTATAGAAGAAGAGGCCGATGATCATTTTTATTTCTCCTACTTCTTCTATCCCTTCCTTTTCTTTCTCTATCTCTCACCTTACATATATATATATATTTATAGAATTATATATGCAATTTTATGCGTATATTTATAAATGGACTACGGTACAAGTATATACACGTATACACGTGTATATTTACATATGTGTTCCATTCTTTTTTTTTATACTTATTCAGAATTCCCAGTAAAAACCATGTTTCCATAGTTTACTCGATTACTTCTACACACGCCCTCTCTCCCCCAGGCCCCTCCCTCCCCCCGGATATATTATCGTTACGCGATGCGGCCTTCGCCAAGGCCCAAGCAAGCAACTAATCCTTTGTTTGCAAAGATATTCCGAGCCAAGAAAACCAGTTCTTCTTTTACTACTGCACTTCAACGACTATGAACATTAGAGAGGTGTACGTATAGGTATACGCATATGTTGTTACTTGTTGTTGTTGTTATTATTCCTTTTGTTGAAGAGACACTGATCGTTATGTGTTGTAAATGGCCAAACGAAAACCGGGAAACGATAAAATCCCTCGTAATCATGATTATTACGAGAGGAGTTGGATGAGGGTGAGAAGAAAGGAAGAAAGGAAGAAAGGAAGGAAGGAAGGAAGACAAATAAAAAAGATAAAAGAAGTTAGGAGGCGAGAAAAATGCAAAAGAGGAAAAAAGATTGGGGAGGGAGGTAGGTAGGTAGGTAGGTTGGTACGAGTCGAGGGGGTAGCTGGGGGAGAGGAAAGGGGTTGGGGGGGAAAAAAAAGGTCGGTAGGCGCCGTGTCTCGAAGATGTTAAAGGGTGGAAGACCTGCTTGTTGCGAACGAACAGGAGAGAAAGAACGGACGTTCCTTCGAGTGCAAATTTATGAAGGAGGAATATCCGATTATCTGAACTCCAGAGAAATATAAGGGAAGAAAAAATTGTCTAAACGTTCATTTTATTCGTTGGACGACCAATCTTATCCATAATTTTTTTTTTTTTTTTTATTTAAACCACGATATGTTTAACCACTTGTCTATAAGATAGAACGAAATATTATTAACGTGAGAAAAATTGATATCGAAGTTTTTCATTAAAAAAAAAAAAAGAAAAAAAAAGAAATAAAGAAGGGACGGTTCATTTATCTTATTGTTAATGTTTTATTCATATTTATTATTTTATTTGTTCTCTCGTACTGTGTGTATATGTAGTATGTACTTACTACTACGTTTATTGTTTAGATGCGATACACACACTCTGCGAACGATCAAGGTCACGCTGCTGCTTTTTACTTCTTCACCAAGTGGAGAAGAAGGGAGAAGATGGTGCACGAAGAGGAAGAGGAATAAAAGGACGAAGAGAAGAGAAAGAAGATACCGGGGGATAAAAATAGCCACACTCGGTGAAAAATAAAAAGTAACTGACTGAGATGACCACCGGCCGATGGATGTATGTAGAATAAAAAGAAGAAGAGTAACCAGGAGGAAAAGGAGAAGGAGGAAGGAAGAAGAAGAAGAAGAAGAAGAAGAGAACGAAGAGGAGAATGAACGGACGAACGAACGGGTCGAAATAAAAAGAATAGAAGTATATCAAAAACAAGGACCGCAAAAGGGGGCCCTACGAGATTGAAGATGGTACAGAAAAATGAGAAGAGTGAGAAAGGAAAAAAGGGGTCGGTTGGGGGCAGAGGGGAGGGAGATGATCCTCATGCTATTTTTGTACACTAGGATAATGTATACCTCCCTTCCTTTCACCCTACAAAAGGTGCTTATTTTTTTGCTTAAACTTGCGCCACAATAAATATGAAAAAAGAAACGAAGAAAAAAAAATCTACATAAAAGAAGAAGAAGAAGAAGAAAACGTGCATATGAGAGTTCAGTGGTCGTGGTCCAAAAAAGAAAAAAAGAAAAAGGGACTCGGAGGAATGATCTTGTAGCAAGTATCAGCACCCTTATGTTAGTTTCTTCTTCTTGGTGTTTAACTTTTGGGTATTTCATAAACGATCATCATCTCTTACGAAACCTGAGTAACTAGGCTTAGAGCTAGGTAACTAGTCAGTCAGTTACCTAGCACAAATCCCTCTTTCATTCCTCGTCTCGTTTATCTAACGTTCTCGCGTGTTAGCGGGATTCCAGAAGCACTTTTAGTCGATCGTAGGCGCCAGTAGTCAACGAGGACGGACGATCATCGTGCACGCGAGCAACAACTGCAACAAGTAAGAAGAAGTTCGCATGACAAGGATGGTATATTTCTCTGTAAATGCAGAAGAAGTAGAAGAAGAAGAAGAAGAAGAAGAAGAGGAACATCTTCCTTTTTTTCTTTCATTTTACACTTCTTCTTCTTCTTCTTCTTCTTCTTCTTCTTCTTCTTCTTCTTCTTCTTCTTCTTCTTCCTTCTTATGTTATACCTTTTTTTGTTGTTTTATTGTTGTTGTCGTCGTCTCTTCTTCTTCTTCTTCTTCTTCTTCTTCTTCTTCCTCTTCTTCTTCATGTTACTTCGACCGATTCTGGAGTTCAGCAGCAACGTAATGCCTGGACGACGTTAGCAATGCGACGCTGCTGTTGGCCGATGTAATGCGGCCGAGGGCAACCTTCGGCCGTTCTCAGACAGGGCCGAGGATTGAAGGAAAAAGAAGAGGGAGGCTCCGCCGGGAGAGTTGGAACGGGTTCTATCCTCCGGGCCGGGTACGCAGAGTCCAGTCGAAGACTCACGATGATAGTGAACGCCCGATGAAGAATCTTCCCCCCCGTCCAACTTGAACGAATAGACAGTCCGCGACTGCCCTGTCGAACTCGAGCGCCCCAGGTCAGTGCACGTTCCTCTATCTATCTATCTCTTTCTCATTCTATTATATAATTGATTTTTCTATGACATAATAACCCATTAATCTTAGGTACCACCCATTTTACATTCAATTTTTTTTTTAAATATTTTATCGCAATTTTTTTTTTTGATCTTATCAAGTAATCATTTAATTTGGAAGGAATTAGAATTTGATTTAGAAAGATAACAAAAAGAAAAAAAAATAAATAAATTTTGTAACGTTTTGACGATCGAAACCAATTGGCGGGAGTTGGTAGCACAATCTTCCGGCTTTTCAATCCGCGAAAGTGATCTCTCAAGCTCATTTCGTAACTATCTAATGGTACGGTGTGTTTTCTACTAAAGGTAACACAAATTACCTGAGACATCATTGACTCTCCATCATCTCTTCTAGATAAGATTAATATGTTAACGTTATATACATGTATCTTAGCTTGTTCTTTCTTTTACCGATCGACACGCATTTTCTTCTTCTTTTTATTCTGCTTCCTCTTCTTCTTCTTCTTCGCTTCGTCTTCTTCTTCTTCTTCTTTTGAATATATATATTAGTTATTCGTAGCATAGCATTGGCGACGTGTTTACCGTGTAATTATAGACGTCCGCGGCCACGGTGCCGCCCGGCACGAAGTCCTGTCAAGGGAAAACTTTCATTTTCTATCGAACGATCTTAGCTAGGCTTAGCTAGTCTAAGTCATTTGCAAATTAACGTTGTATTTGTTTCATCTATGAAACGCTTCTAAGACACAACTCTTTGATATACACATTGATAAACACGTTCCTCTTACGTACATCTATATATATATGTTTTATATCGCATACATGCGTGTACACACGTACTACGTTGATATAAAAAAAAATAACAATAATAATAATAATACTTTAGTGTCTATATTGTATAGAATAAGATAAAAAGATGTTTGTAGATTCACGTTCGATGTATCTTTCTCTCTATGTATGATTATTCGTCGCATAGTCATTAATTCATTCGTCTGTTTTTAATTGTACATAGTAATTGTACGTATGAATAAAATGGAACGTATCGTTCATATATATATATATATATATATAGATGTACATCATATTATAACGTTTCGTTCTATTTATTATCTTTATCATAGTAATTTATATATTTTTTTCTTTATTTAAATCAATTTTTTGTACTCCTTCTTCTTCTTATTTATTCACTTGTTTTTAAATTTAACGATATTATACATTTCACTGTATTACATTTTTATCGATAATTTATTAACGAAATGTTAATTTACATTTTTTTTTTTTTTTTTTTTTTTTCGATATGAGTTTTATCAAGTAAAAAATGTCAAATATTTGCCTGGCAACATTTTCATTAAAATTTGTTATCGAGTTCATTGATTTAGAAAGTTTTTTTGTAAATCAACGAATCGTATTTCTTCTTTTTTTGTTTTATTATTATTCGATAATCGATCATTCAATGATTCGTTAATCATCTATCGAATAAACGAAAACTTGTACCATTGGATAAAAATGAAATTGTTATGAAGAAAAATTTGTTAAATATTTGACTTTTTAACGATATTTTTATTAATTTGTTATTGAGTTTATTGATTTAGAAATTTTTTTTTTTTGTTTAATTCGACGAATCACACTTCTTCTTTTTCTTCTTTCCTTTCGACTCCATAATCGATAATTTATGAATGAAACGAAAATTTGTTACTTTAGATAAAAAAAAAAAAATGAAATTATTATCTTGAAAGAAAACAAAAGTCGTCAAATATTTGACTTTTTTTTTTATCATTATTTTTCATTAATTTTGTTATCGAGTTAATTGATTTAGAAATTTTCGTATTAATCACACTTTTTTTCTTTCCTTCTTTTTTTAAATTTTTTTTTCTTTTTCTTACAATTCGATGATTTATCGAATTTACGATTAATTAAATTACTTTCGGGAAGAAGAAGAAGAAGAAGTCAAAAACAAAATGGTTCTTTTTCAATTTTTTTTTTCTGGGTGTTCTTTTTAAATGGAATTCCATTGGTAGAGGTAGAGTAGCATATTCTTAGAAATTGGGTCCCGAGAAGTGTGCAAAAGGCCTCGGTCGTCCTCGAGGAATTATTCAATAACGGAAGAAACGCGATAGAAGAAGAAGAAGAAGAAGAATAAGAATAAGAAAAAGAAGAAGAAGTGTCTGCCCTCCGGCGTAACTGTAAAACGAAGATTCGTAAAGTGAAATAACCGTTTATATATGTATATTTATAGACTTAAATAAATCCGGTCAAAGTTTGATGTCATTTTTAAAAGGTGATAAAACGTAAGTAATCTTTCTTCCTCACGCGGACATTAAAATTTTTCAATTTTTTTTTTTTTTTTTTACAACGAAGAAGTCTAACTCCTTTTTTTCCACTTTAAAAATGAGAAAAAATGATAGGCTAAAAAAAAAAGAAATATAAAAAGAAAAATGTCGAAGCACAATTGTTAATTCTTGTTGTTGTTGTTGATAAGCTAAAAAAAAAAATATAAAAATAAAAATGTGGGAAGCACAATTGTCAATTATTTTTTTGTTGATAGAATAAAATAAAAAGAGAAATGTCGAAGCACATTTGTTAATTTTTGTTGTTGTTGTTGATAGGCCAAAAAAAAATATAAAAAGAAAAATGTCGAAGCACAATTGTTAATTCTTTTTTCTTTTTTTGTTGATATGCCAAGAGTAAAAAAATAAAAATAAAAATAAAAATGTGGGAAGCACAATTGTCAATTATTTTTTTGTTGATATGCCAAAAGTAAAAAAATAAAAATAAAAATAAAAATGTGGGAAGCACAATTGTCAATTATTTTTTTGTCGATAGGATAAAATAAAAAGAGAAATGTCGAAGTACAGTTGTTAATTCTTTTTGTTGTTGTTGATAGGCTACAAAAAAAAAAAAAAAGAAAAAAAAATAAAAAGAAAAATGTCGAGCACGTAAATTTTTGTTTACTCGTCTTTAACACGTTTATGATTAAATTATTATCATCATCATCATCATCATCATCATCTTCGAAAGAGATTCTAATACGTCAGTTTTCATTTAACAAGTGAATCGAGTTAAACGTGAGTTGTCAAATAACGCACGTACGTAAATTTATTTTTCTCACGTTTAAAAACGTTTCGTTGTTTTTTAGGCAATCAAAGTTATAGAAGAAGGATTAATAATTCTTTTTAAATATTTTATAGAATGTTTAAAAAAAGGGAAAAAGAATTATATATATATATAAGAAAAAATTGTTCCTAATGATATTTTAATTAAAGTTCAAATTAAAATTATCTTCGTAAATCTAATCAATTTTTTTTTTTTAATTTATTTAATTACGTTCGTAATTCTGATCAATTTATTTCTAATTTTGTATCCACACAATGATAGTTAAAAGATTTTATAAATCCGAGTACCATGGTTTTACTCATGATTTTTGTTTTGTCTGAATAAGGTTATTTATTTCTAAATATTACAAGTGATAAACGATCCTTACAACAATTTAAACATTAAATATATATAATAATAATAGAATTTTTGGTGATCTTCTTTGGTAATAATTGTTTAGTTATAAAATAACAATTTAATAATGCAAAAGAATAAAATGAAGAAAATGAAAGAAAGAAAAAATCAATTTTATATCTTCAATTAATAATTCATGTATTATTAAATTATTAATTAATAATAAATGGTTACCCTTATAGCCAGTATTTTGGGAGGAAAAGATTTTGTTTCAATTCGAATGAATAATAATGGGGATGACAAAAATTTGAACAAGAGTCCTCTCTTACTCACACAGATTCATTGACTCAAAGTGATTTTCCAAATTGGAATAGAAAAAAAAAAGAAATATTATCTATTAGTAAAAAACAAAAAAACAAAACATTTAATCTTCTTTTTACTAAACACGCTAGGATTCCCCCTTGTTTGGAACGAATATAAACCCCCCAATAATAAAGATCGTGGTCTGCTGGTGGTGGTGGTGGTGGTGGTGATGGTGGTGGTTGTTGTTGTACCGGTGGTGGTATAATATCTATCTATATCTATGGTGGTGGTATATCCCAAAGAAAATCTTCTCTCAAGAGAGATAGAACCAGTTTTCATTATTTTTTGCGAATGGGGAGGAATGGGTAGATACTTAAAGGGTTCGCGGACAACTTTACCTAAGGTCTTACCTTATGGTGAAAACAGAGATAAAAGAAAAATACAAATGCGGTTTATAAATATAAATCCGAGAAAATGCGCACAGTAATTAGCGGGAACGTGTTTTTACTAAGAATAACCATAAATGGTGACAACGAAGACGACCATAGGATATTTAAGTTCTTCCCCCCTGAACTGCTCGTCCTATACCAAGGATTTTCTAGATTCTACTAGCGAATTATTTTCTTCTTGTTATTTTTATTTTATTTTGTTTTGTTTTGTTTTATCCACGTGGTATTTAAAACGTTTCAGAGATACGCAACTTATATTACGTGTTAGTTTATTTTTTATTTATTTATTTAATCGATAACAAATACCATCACATATATCATATATAATACAATATAATATGAATTAATTACGTTTTTCTATTTGATCGATACCATATAGAAAAATAATTGTTTTTATATTTAATATATAATTTATAATTCTTATTTTAATGATATAATAATTTTTAATATAATAATATAATTTTTTTTATTTAATTGAAACCCCATATTATATATATACTATATATAATACAATATAATATGGATAAAGTATTTTTTTTTATTTAGTAGATATCATATATAGATAATAATTTTTAATATAATAATTTTTAATATAATAATTTAGTTTTTTTATTTAATGGATACCCCAAACCATAAACCATATATAACACAATATAATATAAATAAACTATTTTTATTATTTAATTGCTACCATATATAAATAACAATTTTCAATATAATAATATGATTTTTTTATTTAATTGAAACCCCATATTATATATACCATATATAATACAATATAATATGAATAAAGTATTTTTTTTTATTTAATAAATACCATATATAAATAATAATTTTATAATATATAATATTTTAATAAATAATAATTTTTAATATAATAATATAATATTTTTATTTTTTTAATCGATACCATATATAAATAATAATTTCTAATATAATAATTTAATTTTTTTATTTAATGGATACTCCAAACCATAAACCATATCTAACACAATATAATATGAATAAACTATTTTTATTATTTAATTGCTACCATATATAAATAACAATTTTCGATATAATAATATAATTTTTTTATTTAACTAAAACCCCATACTATATAAACCATATATAATACAATATAACATAATACAATATAATATGAATAAACATCTATAAATAAAACCAGTGATCGTAATTATTATTATTATTATTATTATTATTATTATTATTATTATTATTATTATTATTATTTTGAATGGAAATTGGACACCTTGTATATATCTACATTCACTTGCGCGCATACGTGATGGAAATGATGAAAACAAGTCAATTGAGGTACGGAAAATACGTTGCTAGAAGATACGCAACTTATGTTAGTCGGATAAAATATTCTTCTAACTAACTCGCATAAGCTTTGAAAGTAGAAACGTACGGACCGTTATAGACTAAACGTGTCTGCACACAATTTGGTATATTCTACTGACTTTGCTTGTTTACTCTCTCTCTCTCTCTCTCTCTCTCTCTCTTTCTCTATTTCTAGCAGAGGTGAATTTTTCTGGCTATTTCCTTTTTTTATTTGGATAAAAGAAGCCAATATAGTGGAATGTATATAAAGTAAAGTAAGTTGAAAAAAAAATCAAATAAAATAACTAAACATATATATAGATATATATATATATATATATAGATAGATAGAGAACCATTAAAACCAGTAAGATATGTGTGTAAATGTGTGTACGTATATCTGTGTGTTACGTTACTCCCTTTTTTGTTAAGTTTACATTTTATGTTAGCATATTTAAAAATATATTTTTGTTTGACCAATTATCGGTTATTCTCATCATCGTGTACGTCAATTTTTCTTCTTGGATAATTAATTATTTTTATTTGTTTAACAAATTCTTTTTTTTTTTTAATATTTTTTATAATTTAAAAAATAACGTACGAATTCGGTTTATCAACGAAAAAAACGAACGAAATAGTAATAATAATCAAGAATTATTATTATTATTATTATTATTATTATTATTATTATTATTATTATTTGGTACGTTTTTTTCTTCCCTTCCTTTTCCTCTTCGTCTTCTTCTTGTTGTTCTTCTTGTTCTTCTTGTTCTTCTTGTTTTATTTCTTTTTCTTCTTGTAAACTATCTCTTCCTTCCTCTTCTTCTTCTTCTTCTTCTTCTTCTTCTTCTCATTCCTTTGATTTATATCGACCTTAACTTTTAAATCATTTCGTGACCATGTAGTACACCATTACGTAAATCAAATATTATTATTATTATTATTTTCTGTTTCTGTTTCATTTTTATTTCAATAAAGAAATGATCGATATATATATTTTTTTATTATTATTATTATTATTATTATTATTATTATTATTATTATTATTATTATTATTGTTTTGTAGAGACAAATTCATTGATAAATTGTTTTTCATTTCATATGACTTACATTCATACATTTGATTCATACGAATTTAAGTAAAAAAAAAATGAAATGAAATAGTTACAAATAAATTAGTGTAATAATTTTTATTTCAATAGAGAAATGATTATTCAAGTATATATATATATATATATATATATATATATTTATTATAATTTATATTAATATTAATATTAATATAATTAAAAATAATATAATAATAAAATAATATTAAATTAATATATAAAATAAGTAAAATAATTAAAATAATAAAATAATATTAATATAATTAAAAATATTAAATATATTAATATCAATTAATATTATTTAATAATTAATATTATTATTAATATTAATATAAATAATAAATAATATTATAATACAATAATATTACATTAATATATAAAATAATTAAAATAATATTAATATAATTAAATATATTAATATTAATTAATATTAATATATCTATATTAATATATATATATAAATGTATATTTTTTTATTATTATTTTTTTTTTTTTTTTTTTTTTAGAGAACGATCCATTAAAGAAGAAACTAACTGAAAGAAACAAAAACAAAAAAAAAAAAGCTACAAATAACATACTACAAAATACGTTTGCTTTCTACGATTAGCTATTTGTACGTGTGATATAGTAGTAGTAGTAGATCTCTCTCTCTCTCTCTCTCTCTCTGAATCGTAGTAAACTCGAGAAAAATAGAAAGAAATCAACATTGAATGAGAATGAGAAAGAGAGAGAGAGAGAGAGAGAGAGAGGATTATATACGTGTAATGATTAGAGTGAGAGTAAGTCTTTATGTGAAAAAAAAAAAGGAAAAAAAAAAAAAGAGTTGCTACGAGTCTTACGAAACTTTCGATCGTGGTTGTGCTTAGGCTCGTAGACTAATACAACAGATCTAATGCTTATATTTACAACTAATAGAAAATACTAATGTTCAAATGTTTCATGATATCAAAATTATTTATTAAATTATTTAATTTGTTTTTTTTTTTTTTTACTTAAATTCGTATTAATCAAATGTTGTTTGAATACAAGTCCTATGAAACAAAAAATAATTTATTAAAACACATAGAAAATAGTATTACTCTATAACCGATTTATAAATCTTATGTATTATATTATATATATATATATTTAATAGCAGCACTGATTCGTAACGATACAATTTCGTTCGGGAAATATGAGATATGTGTGTGTTGCATAATGTTTACGTAGTATGCTTCTCTTCTTCTTTTTCTTGTATTTTTTTTTTTTTTATAATATCCTTTATTTTTTATCCGTCAATGTCGCATGTCGATTTGATTTCAAACGTAATAACACACATCAGGAATGTTCAAGGAGTGGGTGGGGGGGGGAGAAGGAGAGGAGAATAATAATAAAATATTTATATAAAACATTTGAAACTCATGAAAATTCGAATGAGATAAATGGTGTTGAAGAAGAACGATTAGTGATACCCATTATATCAATAATAGTAATCGAAAATGAATAAGAAACAGACAAAGAGATTTATTTATAATAAATTAAAAATAATGCAATATAATACGAAGAAAATGTTCAATTATTGGAAATAATACGGGGAAAAAAGAAACAAAATTAATAGAGATGATTTTTGTTATTAAATGTAAAAAAAAAAATGTAATTGAAGATAAAGTTAAAACAAGTTTATTAAATAACAATTAATATATTGGAAGTGGTACTAAAAAAATAAAAAAAAAATAAAAGCGAATGGTTTTAAAAAAATATTATATTATATTATAAATATTAATCATACAATGATTAATTCTATTTTTTATTAATTCTATTTTTTAATAATTTATAATTTATTAATTCTATTAATTATTGGGTCAAATAATTAACTAATTTGTAGTTAAAAATATATTTAATAATAAAATAAATATTAGTTATATATATATAATTAATTAATATTTAATTTGGTAAAATAATTAACTATTTTTTTTTTTAGTTAAAAATATATTAAATAATAAAATAAATATTAATTAAATAATTAATAAAATATTTAATTTCGTAAAATAATTATAATTACTTTGTAGTTAAAAATATATTAATTAATAAAATAAATATACGTAAAATAAATTAAATAATAAAAAATAAATACAAATAAAATTAATTAAATAATAAAATAATAAAATTAAAAAAAAAGACAAAATAAATAAATTAATACAAAATAATTTGTTAAATATTTAGTAAAATATTATAATTAATTATATTTAAAAAAAAAAATATTAAAATACTAATAAAAAAAAGGGACCCTATAATATTATAAAAAAAAAACACAAACAAATAGAAAAATACGAAGAAAAGGTTAATTAATTCGCGACAAGGTATATCCCTTTGCTATTTCACGTAGACAGGTATCTACATCTCAATCCCTTATACAAGCAGGTCTTCTTCGTGAATCTTTTTTGTATTTGATTCACGCTTCCTAGCTTTATATATCGCGAGTCAATATTTTACGGGTCACGTGTATCTATCTCTTCTCTCTAAGTAAGCGTTCATTCCTCTTCTTGAACTTTCCTCGCACGTAGATACACAAATAGCGATTTTCTTCTTTGGTTTCTATTTCTTTTTTTTTTCTCCCTTTGGTTAATCATCGTACATAGTAAACGGAGCACGTTGAGGTTACGGTTTCAATGAACGAGTCTTCTAATGAAAATTACATTTATTCAATACGTACAAACTCGTGAATCTGATTTCCCATGCGAGAGAAAACAACAATTTCAGATATTTATTCCCTATGCAACATTCAAAAGTAGTATTATAGGATTTTTATCTGTAAACGTTTTTAAAGTGATGAACTTGTCTTTTTGTTTTTTTTTTGTTTTTTTTATTTTTTAAACCAGTTGCATGAAGTTTTAATAGAAGATATTCTATTTCATATTTGAAGATTATGATACATAATTTTTTTATATACATATAATCAATTTTAATATATTGACATATTAATATATATAATATATTTATGGTATTTTCATATATTAATATAACAATTATTATTTATTAGCATATTAGTATATATAATATATATTTATAATATTGGTATATTAATATAACAATTTTTATATATTGGCATATTAGTATATATAATATATTTATAATATTGGTATATTAATATAACAATTTTAATATCTTGATATATTAATATAATAATAATTATATAATATCGGTATATTAATAAAACAATCTTAATATATTGGCATATTAATATATATATTATATTTATAATATTGCTATATTAATATAACAATTATTATATATTAGCATATTAGTATATATAATATATATTTATAATATTGGTATATTAATATAACAATTTTTATATCTTGATATATTAATATAACAATTTTAATATCTTGATATATTAATATAACAATAATTATATAATATTGGTATATTAATATAACAATTTTAATATCTTGATATATTAATATAACAATAATTATATAATATCGGTATATTAATAAAACAATCTTAATATATTGGCATATTAATATATATATTATATTTATAATATTGCTATATTAATATAACAATTATTATATATTGGCATATTAGTATATATAATATATTTATAATACTGATATATTAATAAAACAATTTTAATATATTGACATATAAATATATATATATATATATATAAAATATTGATATATAAATTATATATTAATTATTATCACTTACAAACAACTGATTGTATCTTAAATAGTTAATAAAACTTTGATCAATATTCTTCTATAATATATCTATTAGAAAACAACATTTTCATGACAATGCAACAACAACATTAATGCACGTGCGATATCTTCTAACAATCTATTAAATAGGAGAACGTATGACGTATGAGTAATTATAGTTAGATCTCACAATCACCTATGGATATCATTCTAAAGAGATTAACTTTTTTCCATCGATTCGTATATTTTATAGAAGAAAAAACAACGAAGGAGGAAGGGAATAACAAGAAACCTATTAACAATATTCAATTTATTCAGGAAATAAAAAAAAGAAACAGAATTATTTCTTTCAGTTTCTTTTTATATATATATATATATATATATATATATATATATATATATATATATATATATATATGTATATATATAATTAATTATTTTTTTTTTTATATAAGGAAAATCCTGCTAGAGAACAATGATCAATGTTTAACCCTTTGACTGCTAAAGGCATATATATACGCTCTCACAAATCCATCAATATACTCGAAAGTCGTATAAATACGCTCTCACAAATCCATCAATATACTCGAAAGGCGTAAATATACGTTCTCTGTATTTTTTTTACTATCACACCTTTATTGCTGTTTTACAGATTAATTTTACATGGAATTTATTGATATGTAACGTAGTAACTAAATTACTTTTAACAAAATTAAATAAAAAATTCACATTTTTATTATATTTGCCATTATTATCTGTTTTGGTTAGCTGTCAATAGAAAAATAGTCGCAGCGACTCTGACATGCGAAAATCGCGCGCGCCCTCTATACTAATGGATTTAATAATAATAATAATTTTAATTTTATTTTATTTTTTTTTTTAAATTGATTTTTATCATTCAATCTTCAATCGAACAGTTCAGATGTGTCGAGGACACGGTTAGGTAATACATCGTTTTAATATCGATAATAATCTTTCTTTCTTTGCTTTTTTTTTTTTCATTAATCTTCTGTATATATATATATATATATATATATATATATATATATATATATATATGTATATATTCTTTCATAGATATAAGTACACACATATAAATTCTTACTATTCTAAGTAGGTGTTTTGCATGCATAACAACATCATCATCATCATCATCAACGAGAGTCAGAGTTGTTTCATTCTAATATTTTTCACGTAAAACATTTTATCTTTGATTTTTTTCTCCAATTACCCCCCGCCCCCTCCTCCCAATTTTGAGAATTTTCCAATTAATAATTAGAAACATAACTTTGACAAATTTTTTGTTTTAAATGATAAACAAATATAAAAGATGATTACTTTTATCTTTAATCGAAAGTAGATTAAAAAGTATATTTCAATATTTTAAAGAAATTTCATTTAATAGTTAACTCTAACTTGTTGGTCCCTTTTTCTATTCCTTAGAATATTTTATATATTATTTAAATAAATAATATAATATATAAATATATATATATATTATATTTATATATTTTATATTTTATATTTATATATTTTTTATTTATATATTATATTTATACATTTATATATATATTTTATATTTTACATCCTTTTTATAGTTGGCCGATTGATTAACGAAGTAATCACGAACGATTTCCCGTTACTCTACTCAACAACAACTACAACAACAACTACAATAATAATAAGAATCAGTAATAGTAGAAATTAATAATATTCATCAATAACAATGTCAACAACAAAAATAACGAAGAACGTTAGCGGGAAAACGAAGATGATACCACCGGACGGGGGTGGGGTTGGGTTGTATTAACCTCAGCCCTTACAGTAAATTTCCTCATCCCTGGAACCGTCAAATCCTTTGGCGTTCTCTTCGTCGAATTCCTTCACGTTTTCAAAGCATCGCCGACAGCAGCATCCTGGATGCCGGCACTTTGTTATTTTCTTTATAATTCATTGGGTAAGTTGATTCATTATTTATCAGATAAACTTTGATCTATTTGCATAAATTATAAAACACTTTCAATTAAATTGATATAACTAACAACACACCTTTGGAATTAAATTTATAAAATTATGCGTGAATGTATGACTTTTATTTATTATGTTGATGTTATCTTTGTTTGATAATAGGTCCCTTGTCGAGTATTCTATCAACCAAGTATTCTTACAAAGCCGTGACATTAATTGGTGGCGCATTTGCTGCTACTGGAATGATGCTTAGTTATTTTGCTAATTCAGTATCTTATCTTTACGTCAGGTGAGTAGTAGTAGAAGAATAAGAAGAAAACAACAAAAAATTACAATTTACATATATTATTTTTGTATGTGTATAAATATAGAACATGCACGTGTGTATACATGTGTACACATACGAATAACATAATATATTATTATGAATTTATTTTTGTGTTTTTTTTTTTGTAGTTATGGTCTAATGGTTGGAATCGGTGCTGGTTTATCATTTCCACCGACGGTTTATATCGTCACTGCGTACTTCCAAAGATTACGTGGTTTTGCCAATGGCCTTTGCATTTCCGGGAGCGCGATCGGGACTATAGTATTACCACCACTTCTTCAATATCTTCTTGACTGTTTTGGATATAGGTGAGTTGTGAAAGGATACAAAAAAAAAAAAATAAAATATCAAGAGGGAAGAGATAGAATCACGTTAGAAAGTCGAACGATGCACTTAGATGATCAGAAAATAGCATCCGATGTAATAATTGAGCAGTAGTAGTTTGCTAGCTTACTCGTTCGCATAAATGCGAATATAATTGCTAGAGTTAGTCGTTTAAAACATTTATTATTTCTAAGACATCTTAATGGTATAATAGTGATGTCATTAAATAAACGAATGGATCATATTTCATGTTTCTATTCGGGGCCCAAAGAATTGTGCAAAAGAAAACTTTTTATATATAATTAACTTTGTGCATATTTTTATTTTATATTTCTTATATATTTTTATTTTTATTTTTATTTTTATTTATATTTTTATTTTTATTGATTAAAAAGAACATCAACGATAGCTTTTTGTTTCTTTCATTATTCCAGAGGCGCCGTGCTTATTATGGGTGCTTTAACATTGAACACACTCGTCTGTGCATTACTTTATCATCCCGTTGAACAACACATGATTGCAGTACCCATTGAAGAAGGTATCGATAACGATGCATTAAGTTTGGACGAACCTATCGAAGAGAAACATCAATCCATCGAACCGGCAAAATTGAATTACATCGTTCAAGATGAGAAATTAGAAAAATTGGATAATACGACTAAACAGGTGCAAAATTTAACAGAATTGTTGACTATGTCAAACAAAAAAGATGAAGAAGTAGAAGAAGGATCTGAATTGAGCAAATCGAACGAGAAAGAAGAAAGGAAACAGGATCAATGGATAGTCAAGGATCAAATAATGGATATTGGTAACGAAGAAGAAGATGACAAGGTGCAAAGGAATGTTCAACAAAAATCCGAAGAAAAAGAGGAAGACGTTAAAGAGACTACGAGTAGGAACGATGGAAAGGTTATTGATAAAAAACAACTAATCACCAATGAACCGTTCAATTCTCGTCAAATGAATACAATGTCGGATAACGGTTCTTCTAACGTATTAGGATTATCGATAAAGATGCATCTACATGAAGACAACGAGTCCGTGAAATTGGACAAACCCGTGCAAGTAGAAATGTCAACGTTTAAGTCATCCAAATTGGAAATTTCATCGACGAAGGAAAAAAGTAAAAAGAAGAAAGTTGAATTACAATTTGATTTCAGTATGTTAAAGGATCCGATATATCTGGTCATTTTAATTTCAAACTCAACGTCGGCTATCAGCAATACAAACTTTATGATACATTTGCCGTCATATGCCAATTCGCAAGGATTCGATCAAAATTCATCGGCCCTATTGTTGTCGGTTGTTTCGGCACTTGATTTGATCGGTAGAATAAGTGGTGCTTCATTGTCAGACATTGACTTCGTACCGAAATATTATTATTTCGTTGGTGGTCTTGGTACCAGTGGGATTGCATTAGCTTTATTACCAATGGCCGACAGTTATGGGATGCTATCATTCTTCTGTGCACTATTTGGTCTCTCTTCCGGCATGTACATTGGCATCACTACCGTTATCCTAGCTGACATGCTTGGTACCGAGAAACTAAGTTCCTCATATGGAATCTCGCTGTTCGTTAACGGTGTCCTACAACTAATCGGACCACCTATTTGCGGTGTCGTATTCGAACACGTTGGTTCTTACAAACCAATTTTTTTGGCATTCGGTATTATACTTATACTGGGTACTGCTCTTTGGGCTTTGGTACCTTTGATAAAAAGGAACAGTAAAAAGAAACTCGAAAAGGTATAACGATTATAATAAAAGTGTGTTATGTTATACAAACTGATAGAACATTCTAGCGAATGAGAAGGTTACTGATTATGATTAGATGTTTTCATTAATCATTCGTTCGTGCAATTTTTGTGATTTACATCATTCCAAGGAAAAGTATATACAAAAATATGTTCGTAGTTAAAATGAATAAAAAAAAAAACAACAACAACAACATATGCAGGGACTACGTAAGCGTAGTTAATATTACAATTTACATATATATATATATATATATATGATAACTCTCACAAGAATGTTGTGAGCATGTCACTCTCAACATTTGTTAGAGATGTGTGTATGCTCGTAATCAGTATTTAGCGAATTAGAATTCACGCGAAGAATCGTTTTATATTTTCGTTAATGTTTAATTACGAAAAAAAGCGATTTCACAATCACAACGTGCGATTTCATTTTGAATTATCGTCATATTATAGTCATTCATTGATCATTGCAAGTGGTGGACTGCCCGTCTAACGTGACAAAAACATAATACAATTTTTCTAAGAACCAATGTTAGTGTTTATGCGTTTCCAAATATAATTACAAGAATTTATATCAGGCGAATCGTCGATGTATTATTTTCTGTCGTTCGTAATTATGAGATTGTTTGTTTTTTTTTTTTTTTTTTTTAATATTTTTTTTATGATTTAATTTTTACGAAAGATACGTCGAGCTGATATTTTGCTCTGACATTAATAGTATAGTATATTCATAGTATCTTTAATCTAATTAATTAGTTACTTATAGATTTCTGAAATGAATGTTTTAATTATAAAATATTAGGTGACATAAATTTCCATAGAAATGTGTTACTCAAAAAGTGAAACAAAATCTCGGTTGCAACATGTTGTTGTTAAAATAAAAAAAGAAACAAAGGAACAAATATTTAGAGATTATAAAAAAAAAAATAAAAATAAAAATAAATTTTCTTTAACGTTCGACGATTTTATTTGTTTTGTTTATACATTAACGATTCACACAGATGCTCCGAATTTTCTGGGTATTCGTAAATATCTAGTCACGCCTGTGCGAATGTACAAAATGCTGCTGCACGCGCGAGCTACCTAAAAATATTTCTTAATTACTGTTAAAAAAAAAAAAAAAAAGGAAAAGAAAAAGGAGAGAAGAGAGAGAGAAAAAAAGAAAAATAAAAAAAAGATAAATCTCATCGATGAGTGAAAACGCGTGGGAGAAAAAGGTGTGTTTAAAAAAAGAAGAAGAAGAAGAAGAAGAAAAAAAGAAAAAAAAGAAAAAAAGAAGACGTATAACGCGTACGTGGACTCGACACTGTGAGTGCTGAAGCTAAAAAAAAAGGGGCGTATTTGTTCATAAATAGTTCTTCGCACTTGGATTATTCGCTTATCTGGTAAAAGAGTATCCGAGATGATATTGTGTATGTTTAATATAGCGTTGTGTGACGAGATATATGAGAAAAAAAGAGAAAGAGAAAGAGAAAGAGAGAGAGAGAGAGATTATGCGTTCGAATAATATAATAATTCATTAATAATTATTTCTTTATTTCCGAAGCGCTTATCTATCTTGCTTTAATTATTATTATTATTATTATTTAGACACGCAATTGCCATCTCAATGATTACAAATATAGTTATATGATAATTTTGTCTTTTTGTAATAAAATAAATAAAATAATATGTCAAAGAAAGTAAAAAAAAAAAAAAGAAAGAGAGAGAAGGATTAAAAAAATAGAATGGAAAAATCAAAAATTTTTGGTATACTTTTCATGATACTTTAAATATGCCGTCTACCTCAAACATTATTCATCAACATCATTTTTAAACCCACTTACATGACGTAAAACCAACCTACACACGTATAATCATATGTGATAGAATTATAGAACGTTGGTTGACATTTTGAACAGTATTGTCAATGAAAAGTATGACTACTGTAAGTAGAATAGCATATTCGGCATGTCTAACCATTACCGTCGGCTGTTTCTATATTCTGACTACTTAAATCTCAGTCTGATCATTTTCGGTACTTACTACTGCGAAACATTCAATTCCTTTCTATTTTATTTCGGATCATCAGTAAAATCAGATTTGTTTAAGGAAGTTTTATTACGAAATGGAGAGTAATAATATAATTAAAATAAATAATAAAGTTCAATTTTTATCATTATTTATAAAAATATTTGATTTGCAAACATTTTTTCAAGTGTTTTATTATTTACTTTCTTTGTAATTATTATAAAAATGCGCGCGCCTGTATGAATGCAACTCTCCAGACACGCTTTGAAAATGTTGCTTGCGAGCGCCACCTGGACGGACGTAATTTTTTTTTCTGCCCGAAAGATAGGCAACCTGTCATACGTTCGTGTATGAACAGTTTCGGCTGCAAATAAGTTCCGTCCCAGTAGATGGTGCTCGCAAGCAACATTTTCAAAGTGTGTCTGGAGGGTTGCATACGAACAGGCGCGCATTTTCATTAATTAAATTAATTAATTATTTAAATAATTACAAATTAAAAATACAAATAATATTATTATAATACTATATAATAAATTATCCTTGAAACTTGTTTATTTGAAGGTTTTACTTCTAACTTGTGTGATATGCACACATGTTTTTTTTATTTTAAATGATAAATTGAAAAATTTATTATTGAATTACACAGAATCATTAAGATAAAGAAGTTTTAATGTAATATCATTCTAATAAGCATATAACTACTGTACATTTGATATAATTGTTCTAATAATTTATGACTTATTTTATTACGCTATTTCTAACAGTTTTTTTTATGATATAATAATAATAATAATATCATTGCTTTTTTTCTACAAGCTTACAAATAAATCTTAATGAAAAAACTTTAGAGTATCATCTAGATTATCTATAAATACATTTTGGTTTGTATATTTTTGGTGAAAATTTTTTTTCTATTCGTAGTATAGAATATATATATAGTAATTCAATTAATAAATACAATAATAAGAAAATAGTAGTATGACGAATACTTTTAAACATATATATATATATAGTTTTGTTTTCTCTTTGTGTTAAGTCTTTCTTTTTTTATATAAGAGCATAATTATTACAAACATATATATATATAATTACGTAGAAATATAATACGTACGTATTTACGTATAAATACGTAATTTAAATAATTATGCTCGTTTAATAAAATCGTCAAGTTGATTTATTTATTTTTTTCTTTTTTCTTTCTTATTTTTTTCTTTTATCGATACATGCTGATTTGTTGATTGAACATTTATCGAGGAACAATATTATCATTTTTTATTTGCTTGCATAAATTCGAAGATTCATATCAATTGCATTAAATGATAATATCTAATAAAAGAGAAGGGGGATCTTAAGTTAAACTTACGTGATTAACGATTAGAAAATGATTCTTGCGCTTTTCAATTTCTTTTTTTTTCTTTTTTCTTTTTTCTTTTCAATTTTCTATACGATACGATATTTTTCAAAGATCATTGAATGATTGATTACGAGACTGTCGTATCTCTGCGACCGGTGAAAGATACGATTGATCGAATACCCTTTACCGATGTCTGCAATCAAATAGATTTAAAAAAAAACAATCAATTAGAATTCATTGTGTAGAAATGAATTGTCAGCGGGAAGAGGTTTTTTTTTTCCTTACCTTCTTCTTCGAACCGTTGAGGAAATCTTTGTACATCTCGGAACGAAGATATCTCGAATAACTATCGCTTTTCATTAAATGATAAACGTGTGCCTAAGAGGAAAAATTATTGTACGTTTATTTTTTATTTGTTCTTTCTTTTTCTAATAATATAAAAATATAATTTTTGCATGACATACAAAATATTAGATTATCCGAAATGTTTCGCACTAATTTACATATTATTTTAATATATGAAATATATTTTGATTTATTATTAAAATTAAATTTCATTTAAAAATTGTTTATTATTAAAAATAATAATATTAATAAAATATAAAATAATAATAATAATAATAATAATAATAATAATAATATAAAATAATAATTATTATTATTATTAAAATTAAAGAAATTTTCGGGAAATTAAATATAATTTTGATAAAATATATCAAAAAATTCGCATTAATTTAATTAAAAAAATATTTTGATTTATTATTAAAATAAAAATAAAGAAATTTTTATTATAGAGTTTTCGGAAAATCCAATATTGAAATCGTGAATAATAAATTAGTACAAAATAATACCGCAGCTATGTCGAAACACCAACGATCAGGTTTTTCAAGATTTCTTTTTGTTATTTCGAAGGATCTGGAATCGACGTTGATTGGACAGCTCGCATCTGGGCATAAAAATTCGTTCCAAATTTCTCCAGCCTTAACGTTAACATCTTTCTGCGGGAAAGTTTTCAATTCCTGTACGGTTTCCCAAAATCTGCACAGAGCAGAAAAAGTCTCGTCTGCTTGATACGCATTCATTTTCGTAACAAAATAATACAAACAACATCCACACATATTTTAAAATTCTTACTTAAGATTTTCACTGCTGAATTCTTTTTCCAAAAATCGTATAAATTGTTCTCTACCAATAGGATCTTGTAACAATTCTTGAAGACCAAACGCCCATCTTTTGACTCTTCTCGTAGACACTTCTTTCCTATTTAAACAAACAATATATAAAATCTTAAATTTGTTTTATTCTATTTAATAATCATTATTTACAGGATAATATTAGAAGGGATTTGAAAGAAATAGGATACGAAGACGAAATATGGCGAATGGAAGAATCGCGCTCAGGGACGGGAACAATGGCGGGATTCGGTATTTGCGGCAATGAACTTTCCAGTTCCTAATGCCAATTAATAATAATAATAATAATAATCATTATTTATAAGAAAAATATTTACGCTATTTTTTCTTGTTCCCACATTTCCGAACTATCCGATACCCATGGATTGGTAAACTCAGGTTGTGTAAAAAATGGATCATACTCGGCATACTGTTCGAAATATCCTATAAGACTGAAATATCAAATTGTAAATAAATTAATAACATTGTTTAAATATTGAAAAGAAAAAAACATCTTGGATCTAATTCGTTGTCACAAAGGGAAATTAATTCAAAATATATTTTAACTTACGCTTCCGCAACTTTGGATACTTTGATGTTTCTTCTATCCAATCTATCTTTCAACATGTCAATCTCCTTTTGCAAAGATTCTATCGAAGCTGCTAAATAAGATTCCGAATGAGGAGAAGCCTTTTCACCATGTTTCAAATATTTGCTCGATCTGAAGTTTGGTTTTTGACTGCGGCATTCTTTTTTGATATCGAGTTCCGTTGTATTTACACAACCAGGCTGTAATCATAATGTTATATTATGATTTCATTGAATTATAAAATAATATTGATAAATATTGTTTGATCGATACTACTACAAATGATTTTCATTTCAATTGATTTATTTTTCAAAATATTTTATTGTTGTTGTTGTTGTTGTTTAAAATTATTTACCATCGGCCGATGTACATCCCAGAATGCCCTTTCCTGACTATCCAACACTTTCCTTTCCAATTTATCCCTCTTTTTATCGACTTTGCTTTGTGCTTCCGCTTGCATAAAAATGAACTCCCACTTTCGTGAAAATATTTTTTGCAACCTAGCTAAATTCTCGGCCTCGTAATCAGCCAATTCAAGACGAGTTTTATTCTGCATCGTTCTTTTGCATAAATAAACGGCTACGAATTGAGAAAGAGAGAGAGACAGAGAGAAAGAGAAAAAGAGAAAAAATATTTGGAATATTATTTAATTTACTCTTTTTTTTTTTTTTTTTTTTTTTTTTATCAAATATCAAAAAATTGTAACATCATGACAAATATAATAAATATATATGTATATGTATATATGTATATATATATATATATTTCTTTTACCGTAATCGGTATTTTCTGGTTCCCAAGAATTAGATGGCCAAAAATAAGGCGTTTGAAATCTATAAAATGTGTTGTCATTTTTAACGGTAAGACAATGATCGTCAATGGGGAAAAAATAACCATGAGATGCCATGAGATGTGCCACGTGAAGAGATTCTATATTTAAACATGACGAGATAATAATTAACAAAATATTTTTTTAATGAGATTTGCATATATATATTTATATTATATACTACTACAATATGTATATTTATAGACCTTGATCATCAATATCCATAGTTTTCATCATCCACGATATCAAATCGGTACCTAAAAATTATCGTCAAAATCAAAAAAAAAACCCCATGTCTAACAAAATCTACAAATCTTTTTTTCTTTTTCTTTTCTTTTTTTTTACCTGTAAAAACGGATGGAGTTTTGGTCATAAAACTTTTAACTGTTTTTACAGGAACACCTGTAGATTCGTTTAACATTTTTTCAACCAATGATTCCATCTAAAATGAACGTAAATCATTTACAAATTTCAATTAAACTAATATTTTGTTCGTAAATGCATGAGAAGAAGTTAACAAAGAAAAAAAAAAGAAAAAAAAATTGTTTACAATTCTTAAAACACGAATTTTAAACGAAAAATTTAGATTCTAGAAAAATCGATTGGTTAAAATGAGACAGACACAAAAAACAAAAAAAAAATCAAGACAAATATGTTGAGATATATGAGATACCTTTTTATAGACGAGATAATTTGGTGTATCTTCAGCGCAACAGGCAGTGACACGATGCGTGGGTGTATTATGTTTTTCAACATTCTCCTCCTCGGTACGATTATTATCTTCCCTTTCTCCAATTTGATCGGAAGATTCTCTCGTATCATTATTTTCTATTGGTTTTCGGCGGGATGCCGATTTTTCGGAGCTCATAGTTACCATATTATACGTGTTAAGATGATACAATCTAATACATTGACAATCTTTTATAAAATAATACCGAATTTTAACAAATACCGAACACACAAATTATTTCTAAATATTTCATTTAATAAAATCTAATTTCATAGTAAAATAATAATAATTATAATAATAATAATAAAAATAAAATAATAACAAATATTTGTTAATTTTATTTCTAAGAATTGTTTTGTTATTATTATCAATACTAACGATATATAAATATTTTATTTAATAAAATCTAATTTCACAGTAAAATAATAATAATAATAATAATAATAATAATAATAATAATAATAATAATAATAATAATAATAATAAAATAATGACAAATATTTATTAATTTTATTTCTAAGAATTGTTTTGTTATTATCAATACTAACGATATATAAATATTTTATTTAATAAAATCTAATTTCACAGTAAAATAATAATAATAATAATAATAATAATAAAATAATGACAAATATTTATTAATTTTATTTTTAAGAATTGTTTTGTTATTATTATCAATACTAACGATTCGTGATATAAAACACAGTAGTGTTATTATAGTGGCTCGTAGTTTCACCGCGCGCGCATTGCAGTCGTCGAAGGATTTTTCTCGTAGAGAGAGAAAAAAAAAAAGAATATAAGGCTCGACTTTTCTTCTTCCTTTTTTTTTTTTGTTATTAGTATATTTTTACTTTTTCCTTCCTACTCGACTTTAACCGTAGTTCGATAAAACGATATGATCGATCTTCCAATAAGACGCATTTGAAAACTTCGCATCATCGTTATTCTCGTAATCCTTGATTTCAACGATTTTCTCATTTTCTCCATTCTCACGGATTTTTTTTTTTTTTTTTTGTATTTTCTTCTTTTTCAACACACCGATAATACCAAAGATCCTGTTGATTCTAGGTCACCACATAGGAGGAAATAATTAAACGTAATCTTATTCGTTGTTACATTGAACGGAATTAGAAACACGCAAACAACGTTACGATTAAGTATATAATGCAAGCACGAGAAAAAAAATACAAAATTAAATGATTATAATAAAATGAACTCTTAATATACATACATATATATATATATATAAATAAATAAATATTTCTCAAAGTATACTGAATCTTTTCAGTATATAACGTTAAACAACAACGTGCGAACTAGTATGCGTTAAATGGGGTGAATAACACGAGGGATGAACTAAACAGATAACTCTAATTAGAGTTAACTAATCAATTAACCGAACTAATATGCATTTGACCGAAAGACAAGATAAAAATAAAAAATATAAAAGAAGTATGTGGAATAGTAGTAGTCGATTGTACGAACGTCAAAATCGAACTCCTGGGTTTGTCTCTGGTGATCACGAACACGATGTGATGCGCGTTCACTTTGCGACTGCGTGCTTTTCCTACGAACAACGACGACGAAGCAAAACTGCTGCTAACACTTGTGTAAATGTGTAAGAGTAGGAAACGTAGGAAACAGGGGATCCCAAGTGGCACGGATATCGGCCCTTTACACGACGCTCCTCTCCTCAACTTACTACCTCAACCTACTACCACCTATTATCGATCACTTTTACAAGGCCAAATCATCTTCGAAATCCTTCGACCTATTTCTGTCTTAGAATTTTTCAAATTACTTTCTATATGCTTTTCTTTTCTCCCTCTTACTTTCTTTCTTTCTTTCATATCTTAGTTTATTCATCAAATTCTATTAATACATTGTATGCGAAATATAATACATATATTTTTTTCTAAGATACATTTTTCAATTATTGACTAATATTCAAGATAGATATATTTATAATGGTATCACGCATTAATCATAATTTCAAATATTATATACAAAAGAATTCTATTTGAAATTTTATTCGAATGCTTCAGTTTAAGTCAAAAATAAGTCCGCATACAATGTATTATTGTGTTTTGTATTATATTTTTATTTTTTTCTTTTCTTTTTTAAACGTTCAAAATTATTTCAATATTCATACAATATACAGAGATAGAGTTTGATTATAAAAAGTAACAAAATAAATCGAGCCAGTGCCATTAAGTCGCCTTTATTATCTTGCATCTTTGAATTCAATAAAATTCTCAAACTCAATTTTCTCTCCCTCTCTCTCTCTCTCTCCCCCTCTTTCGCTCGCATTTTACACATTATGTCATATATAATTCTGTTATATCATCTATTACATCGTGCGTCACGATTTTTCATTATAACATTTTCAAATCTTTTATTTGTTAATCCATTTTATTTATTTATTTATTTATTTATTTTTATTCTTAGCACATATCTTTATCTCTCACTCGTTCTTACTATTTCTTTCTCTCTGTCGCTCACGTTCTATCTTTCTTTCTCTTAGTACATACATGGTGTTAATTATAAACTTATTCCTAAAACGCACACGCACGCCTTCACGCACACACATATACGATTAAAGTAAATACAGAAACCAATGATTAACAATATTGTTCCCAATTCGTTTCTTTGAAACGTATTTGTTTTAAAGCGTAAATTTGGAACATTTGCGAACGGACAATAGACAATCCACGAAATTTGTTCTTTCAAAAATATATATACACATGTGTATTTTGAATAATAAATTGTGATCAAAAAGGGACAGATCATCATCATCATTATCTTCATCATTATCTTCATCATCGTCATCATCATCATACTATTGTTTCCACTAATTTTTGTATCTGCGTGGTGCGAGATTCATCACAGACATCATAACAAGTTATAGAACTTAAATATTACAAATATAGATGCCAACGAATCAATCCATCGTTAACTCATATTTTTTGTGTGTTTTTTTTCTCATTTGTACAACCCCAATTATCTGCTGAATAATAATTCACATTTGCATAATTCATATATATATTTTATAGTGTACATATATACACACACATCCACTATTTCGATGAATACAATAATAACAATGGATAATATAAGGGTATCTAATTTACAAGCAAATGTGTAAATATTTCATAATGATATTTTATGCAATGTCAATTATTTTTTTTTTCAATATCATCATCAGCAAAGAAAAAGAGGCTGCTGAAGAAAAAGAAAATTATTAAATATACATGTTCTCGTATAAAAAAAAAAAAAAAATTTTAAACAAAAAAAAGAAAAATAACAACAACATTGTAATAAAAATTCTTTTTCCCATTTGAGAGGAAAGAATTTTTATTTAAAAACAATATTTTCACATTTTAAAATATTAATATTTATATGATATCGTTTATGTAGTAAGTCATATTGTAAAATATTTCTATAGATTTATATTGTGTTGTTCCTTGTTTGTAGTAAAATCAAATTCCATTATGGCATATAATGCAATATTAATATTAAAAAGTATAAGAAAGTTTAATAATATGTTTTGTTTAAACTATATAAGCTCTAATCGCGTACGAAAAAGCAAAGTTTTCTTTTCTTTTCTTTTCTTTTTTCTATCTCTCGATGATCTACGTACATTTATCCAAAAAATACAAGAGCGTTTATTTATATATATATATATATATATATATTTGTATATAATTTATATAAAGATTTTTATACTTATATACAATAAAATGTATTATGTCAAAATTAAGATCTTGTTTTTTTTTTTTTTTTTTAAAGACAATAAATAAACATTCAAAGAAAGTTAAACACATAATATTAATAATAATAATAATAATATTATAATAATAATAATAATAATAGTAATAATAATAATAATATTAATATTAATAATAATATAGTAATAAGTTTCTTTCATATTTCTTTTTCTTTTTTTTTTCCTTTTCAACAATATACTTCGTAAACTTTCGTTTCCCTTATAAAAAAAAATTTGACTCGAATTGTTTTTCTATGTTTTTTTTTTTTCGATCTGCCAATACATTTTCACCGGTTCATGGCATATATATGTACATATGTTTGCATACATACATGCAAACATACATATATACATACTCGCATTCTTCCATTCATCCATTCAACACTCAACCACACACAGATGCCAGCATACACACAAACACACACACACACACACACATATTGCGTATATATATTTTTTTTTCGTGTAATTTCGGATGACTTTCAGTCAGAGTTTCTCTTTCCGAATTGCACTTTTCATCCTTTATCATCTATAAACGATCTAATTATTTTTCTTCTTCTTCTTTATTATTATTTTTTTTTTTGATCCTTTTCTTACACTTTTCCCTTTTTTTTTTCTTTCTTTCTTTAAATATTTATCATTAAAGAGTTTAATTTAAACAACAAATACACATTTAGTACATTTATTTTAAGTAGTAATTTTTAAAGTCGTACGCAACGTCTGTTCATGTTTTTTTTTTTTTTTTTTTTTTCTTTTATCGTATTGTAATCGCGTAAAGATTGTAAAATAATATTTCAAATACGATTTTATATTGATCTGACGTAGCGATCGGACAATAATTATTAAGTTTAAGTTGCGATTTAGAATGGAACGACTTGTCTTTAAGACTAGATACCGATCGTCCATTATTTTATAATAATAATAATAATAATAATAATAATAATAATAATAATAATAATTAATAATTAATAATTCATTTGTTGCTCCACGTTTTTTGTTTTTTTTTTCAAAATACGCAAAACAGGAATACGAACTAAGCAGCATGCACTGCATCCTCATCTTTGTTCGTTTTTATTGTTTTCTACCTTTTTGTTTTTTTTTTATACTTTTTTTTCATTCTTTTTTTTTTTATTATTAAATCTTTCTTTATTTTATTTTTTCTTCTACTTCTTCTTCTTCTTCTTCTTTCCATTCTTATAAACTTTTGAACTAAAAGATTAGTAAAAAATAAGTGTTGCGTTAACATTATCGAGCAAGAAAACTTACAATCTTGTTCTTTTCCCTAATTATTTCTTTTCCATTCTTTTCTTTTCTATATTCAACTTAAATTAACAATTTTAAGGACCTCTTATTAGATGAACAATATCATCCCTTCTATCGTAACATTGTGACCCGCACTATTCCTTTTTTCTTCTTCTTAATCCTTCAACCATTTATTACTTTTGGTTTAAATGGGTTTTTAATAGATATTTATTTATATTTAATTTTTGTTTTCTTTCCTTCTTCTTCTTCTTCTTCTTCTTCTTCTTCTTATTAAATTCGCCAGTTGGCATAACGACGATACTTTGGCTCAAGGTTTTTCTTCGTTTCCTCAAGTTCATTTATTTCATCGTCGTCTTCATCATCGTCCTCGTAAATTGCCTCGTCGTCCTCGTCCTCTTCATCGTCTTCTTCTTCTTCTTCTTCGTCATCCGTGAGGTCCGTATTACTTCGGGCTACGAATGATAATTAATTAATATTCATTTTATGAAATATCATTAATCAATCACAACATAATTTAATACATAAATACTACTCGCGCGATTTTATTTTTTTTATTTTTTTATTTTTTTTTATTTTTATCTAATTCATTTGGAAATGTTTTCTTTTCTTCTACTAAAGTCGAACACTAACCATTTTTATTTTAAATATCTGGTACAGTAAAGTAAACCAATTATAATTAAGAATATTATTAAATGAACTTTTGATTATATTAAAACATATTTCATTTAATTATAAAATCATCGGATTGTTCAAAATATTCATTTAATTAATTTTCTATTTATATTGAAAATAAAATTCATTCTAATGCAGTTTTAAGGAGTAAAATAGACTCGATTGTTTTATGATTTAATTAAATTATACGGTTTACTTTATTGTACCAGCAATATATGATTGTTTTATTAGCTTAGTAAATGGAGTTGTTTAGCTAAGATTTTCCATTAATAAAGGATATGTCTAAAAAATGATGATATGAATGATAAAAATAAGGGCCATATTACCATGTGTGAATGAAAACAAGAAAAAATAATAATAATAAACAGTATATATATATATGCAATCTCGATTAGTCAGGCAAAGATATTACTGTACGGTAAAAGCGTGACATAGAATAAAGGATTAATTAGAAATAAGAAATTAAGAGAAGCAAAGTAATATATATATATATATAGTAGTCTTTTAAAACGAACGTAGAAAATGATGGAACGCCAGCTAATCCAATTTTCTTCTGGTACAGGCATATATATATTTATATATATTTATTGAGGCACTATTTGAAAATAATTATTAATATTTCACCAACACGTTCCATCAAATATGTATTATAGAATATACAGCAATTAAATTGGTCCCATCGACGACACACATTTTGCGCAGAAATTAAAATATGACACTTGCGTATATAATAATATGATGAAATTGCGGGCCTAATCAATCGTTGAGTTTTAAAATAGATATATGATGAAGGTAGCATGTATTATGCACCGAGTAGTTAAATTTTTCGTATACATTGCAGAGCATTCTACATACAGTATGCATTATTATTATTATTATTATTAGAATATTTTGCTTTTATTTTATTTTTATTTGTTTTTTGTCTTTTTTTTTTTTTGTTGTTGTCAGCCTTCATGAATACAAACAATAACATCGCCGTGTATGATTTATGAAAAATCATTAAACTATAATGTCAATAATGTCAAAAGCTGCGAACAATAAAATTTGTTATCGATGAAATGAACAATTTGCAGAATTGGCATATTTTTTTTTTTTTAGATTTTGTTTTTGTTTTTTTCTTTTTTAATTTCATTCTGGCAATGCAATCAACGTTAGTATCCACAAGTTAAACAATAATTCATAACAAACAATGAGAATGCATTGAAGAGTGATTTTACCCCTTAAAACTGTGACCTGATTATAGAATTATTTCAAATGAAGAAATTTACTCTGAGATAATTTATCATTTAAACAACAACTCGTATCTTATTGTAATTTTGAATTTGTAAGAATAAATATTTCAATAGATTGAATTGAAAAATATATGTGATTATTCTGCCGTATATATATGTATGACTTACCTTGTAACATGAAAAACTACAGGCGGTTCAGCATTTATCCTATCATCTTCTTCAGAATTAGTTCCAACCGCCGTGTTATTCGTGATTTCTATTCCACCTATCGAGCACGTAGTAGACGTGACCACTGCGCATTTGACCATATCAAGATACGAATAATCTACTTCACTTACAGTGTCATTATTTTTCGGTTGTATATGTTCAATAATATCAGATTGAAAATCTGTGAGATCATTGATGCGCTTACAAGGGGGGCATTCAGCTTTGTCATCAACATTGTTGGATGATTTGTTCTTAATGATTTCAGTTTTCGTAGTAGTATCATCCATGCTAGGATTAACTTTAACGCATACCAATGAGCATTCAGTTTCTATTCCAGAATCAACGCTTTCCTGGAAACTTTCTTTGTGTTGCGGCTGAACTACCACCTCTGGAATGTTATCTTCTGAAGTTGACAACAAATTGGATTCCTCGATTCCTGAATCTTGACTATTCCTATGAATATTTTCGGGTTTTTCAATAATTAAACTTGTTGACGAATGAGATGTTTGAGGTAGATCGAAAAATGAAGTTTCTATTTCTGGCGCGTTATTATTCTGTTGCCATGCATCAGAAACTATACTAGATGAATGTGTTTCTTCGTCTTTAACAGAGTTTCCATAATTAGATATATCGGTAATACAAAATATAAGATCTTCAGAGTCTGATTTTTCAAAATCTTGAAGAGTTTTTTTAACAGAGGCAGAAACATTATCTTTAGTCTGTGACAATATTACAGTTGGAAGTATAGTTAAGTCTGATTCCTTACCAGAAGGCTTATTTATATTATTTTCTATATAATTGTTAACTTTAACATCTTCAGATACGGTCGGACATGCATCAATATTATTTGGCTTGGATAACAGTGTCTCCTCTGTAATAAGATCATTCAATTTATCCTCTTTCCATAAATCAACTACAGCATCCTCCTCCTCCTCCTCCTCCTCATTCGTACAGATATTAGCAGTTGGATGTATTTGTGCATTAACATTATTAAAATCATCAACATTATCTTTAGAAGTAAGACTTAATTCAGATATACATGAATTTATTTTACTATTTACAATTGTACTCTTTGAATGTGGATCTATATCCACATGGCAAGTATTTGCTCCTATATCCTGACTCAATGAATCGTTCAAACCGATCCATTCTTCATTTTCTTCGTTAACATTAACACTACATGTTTTGGTAACTTCGTTAGTAAAATTTTTCTTTTTTTCTACATTAATTTCTAATAGATCATGATTTATCATGGAAATATCATTTACACCATGTTTATTATAATCATCCACATGCACATTTGATGCTACTTTGTCATTCTTACAACAAGTATTAAGAAGCAAAGACTCTGCAACATCTTTTTCATAAGTAGTCTGCAAATTTACTGATTCATCGAGCATACTTACAATATTTACATTATCTATGACTTTTATATCACATGTCACGTTATTAGATGAAGAGATTTCATCACTAGTCAAATTAATACTGTCAGTCAAACTTCTATCACATACATTTTCTATCTTTACAGAATCTATATTCCCCACCGATTCATATTCTATGGTTTCTTTATCAAGAACATTTTCACTTACTTCTAAAACAGAGTATTCAGGTATATCCTTTAACTTAGGTATACATACAGTCATCTTGCTCTCTGAAACATTTATCGATGAAGCATTATGTACAGTTTTAGAGCAAGCTTTTACTACCACATTTAAGGTAACACTATTATTTTCTTCTTCTATTAAATCTCTGCTAGCATGCCCTTCATCTTTTAATTGGACATTATCAGGTAACGTTTGAATATTTAAACTAGATACACTAGCTTCATCTTCTTTATCGCTACTTAAGTAGTTTTTTTTACTATCGTAACAACTGGATGATTCTACACTAGTATTATGTAATGGTTTTTCATTTAAACTTTTCTCTTTAACTTTTTCTTCATTATTATATCCTTGATCTGGGTGCTTCGTTATTTGATTTGAGCACTTTTTCGATGACTGTTGTTCTGAGGCATTAGTAGTATTAGTAGTCTCAGTTTTAAATGAAGCAAACATATTTGTTAAAGTTTGTATACTTGGTAATTGTGTTACATTTAATGACTTTAACGGTTTACTTTTAGTCGGTAAAGATATAATGTCTGCAAATGTTCCAGAAGCATTACTTTTACATATAGCTTTACCATCCTTAAAATACTGATGAAATTTATCGCCAAATGCTAACACGCTATTTACACTACCTTGCAATAAATTTCGAAAATCCGTTTGACTGATATTCGATGATTCTGAAAAAAAATTAGCTTTACTTTGAAACAAGCTAGGAAGCTTTTCCAAACCAGAAGTCTGTTGCTTCTGAACCGGAGGAGCACTTTTATTATCTAATAATGGAACTTGTGATTTTGCAGATAAAATATCTTCTACCGATTGCTGCATATTTGGCTCTTCGTTATTTAAATCGATAAGATCAAGTTTTTCGTTATTAACATTTGCTTCGTCAATATTATCTTTCAAATCGATTTGCGCATCTTGTACAATTTCACTTTTACAATAATCAGTTTTCTTACATATTAATTCCGAAGTATCTATTATCGTTTCTTCTTTTAGAGGATCACTTTGATTGTCTTTAGAATCTTCCTTATGTTCGACAGTATAAAGATTTAAGTTATCTTGAGTATTAACTTCGCTAGAATTGTTACTAGCAGTGAAACATTCATTTGTACTCTGTTCATTTATATTATCAGATATATTCAATGGTTGTATACTATCATGTTTATTATTATTATTAATTGGAATCGTGCTAATTTCACTATTTATTGCAATTTCTTGTGCATCATGTTTATCAATGGTCTCTTTTTTTGTTTCTGTCTCTGATTTAAATACATTATCCGAATCGTCCGAATCCGCAGACTCTACTGAATCGATTTTAAAGTTGAACCCAATGGTAACATTCGATTTAGATGATGCGAAAACAGACTTAGGTGTAGATGGACAACTTGATGATGATGATGATGATGATGATGATGATGATTCAACGATTGACACACGAAACCTAGATGTTCCACTTGTGGAAGGAAAGAAACACGTGGACATTGGTCCTAGCGATGTTGGAGTTACAGGAGATGATGATGTTGAGGAATCTGTGGAACGTAACGATGCTTCTGAAACTCGAGACACCACAAATCGACTTCTAGAAGGACTTGGTATTGGGCTTGCGACAGGTGAGGGGATAGGACTAGGAGCCGGGGAACGGAGGCGACCCCCACTAGTACGTTTTGGTTCAAGCGTCGATCGCCCTGTATCCTCGGTGGTTACTGAAGTCATGGGTGATGGAGAACATGGCAGTGTCTGACAAGTAAGCGAGATCTTACGGGAACTCGCGCTAAAAAATCTGCTATGATGTCTTGGACTTTCTGAATCTCCAGTATTCTCATTCAGCTGTTGATTTTCTTTATTTCGTGCACAATAACTTCTAACTTCCTCCAAAACATCCATATACTGATGTAATGTTCCGTCCTATAAATCATTTGGAAAAAACCAAACGAATATTTATGTCTCAAAAAAAAAATAGTATATAGTTTAAATTTATTTAAACTACATACTATTTTTATTCGAGGCCTGTCATCTAAATCCAATTGTACGACACTCTTGTTCTTCTGCATTGCTGTGCTAAGAGCTTTCATTCCTGTCATCTGTATACTATTATCTCGCAAATCTATCCTCTGTCAAAGCATACAAACATTATTAACATATTATTCAAGAAATTATCAAATATATTATTATTCATTAATTACATATCACATACCTGTAAAACTTGATTATTTTCAATGACATCGGATAAAGCGATTATACCATTACATGTCAGATCTGTGGATTGCATTCCCAATTGTAAAAGTATACGATTTTGTTTAAGCGAATCTTTTACGGTGATTAACATTTCACTGGTTAACATATTTTGTCCAATATTTAAAGTTTCCAATGTTCTTGACAATGACTGTGTAAACGAGAAAAATATATTTTTTTTTTATTACAAAAGCCTACATGTAAAAAAATAATTCAATAAATTCAATAACTTACAATAATACGAGAGAAAGAATTAGATGATTTTTTAGTAAGGCGATTATTCCATAATATGAGTATACTCAATCCTTTGCCCTCTTTATCTTCTTGAACTTGATTAATAAGTCCTTCTAATAGATCATGCACACCATCATCTTGAATATTATTATTACTAAAACAAAAAAAAAGAAAGCAGACATTGTATATTCTTTTACTATTTAAAACATTTATTTGATAACATTGTAATGAATTTTGTAATTTTATCTACCTAATATCAAGTAATTGTAAATGATTATTGAGCCTTAATAAAGATCCAAGTTGTATAGCATCGTAAAAATCAAGTCCATTGTCAGCTAAGTAAAGTTCTCTTATCCCTGTATTCATTTTCAGAGCTGTAACTGTTACACGACAAGAAATATTATAAATTTCAATTAATAATAAATTGTGTTAATATTATTAATTATAAAAAAGAACTTAATTTTTATTATCATTTTCTATTACATATGAATGATCAGATATGTTTACTATGAAAGAAAAGCACGAGGAAAAGCAATGGTATCGATGATATAATGTTTATAACAAAAGATATAATTAATTGGTAATTACATTAACACAAATAAATTAAAAAAACAGATTAATTTTCTCTAAAGTTGCACTTAGAAAAATAGAAAGTGCATTCAACATCGATACACCAAGAAGCCACATTACAGAAAGAGGGTTTTTTTTTTTACAAGTAAACATTGTCTGTTTTTATTATTGAATTATAATAAAAAATAATATTAAATAAAAATAATGAAACATGCAATATGTCTTTCGTTGCAATACATATTTCATATTTAACCATTTAATTAATATTCAAATAAATATAATGTAGAGGATTATTATTAATTTGTTGTACAATGCATTGGAATAATAATATGTGGACCATACAGAAATACAAAAATAATATATCTTGTGTAATAATTTACTTAGGATTAAAATCAAATGACCTTTTAATAATTATTATTATTGTTTGTAAAAAAATGACGAAAATAATAAACTGCAATATAATAAATACCTAGTGTGGCGATAGGTCTTCCTGAAAGTCCACAATTTTCTAATTTAAGGACGTGTAGATGGTAGACTAATCTTAATGCGCGGCTCAAAATATTCATGTACTGTTCATTAAGCGTTACATCCTTAGCTTCAAGCTGTTCTAAACATTGGGTCTAGACAAATAATGATTTTATTAATTATACGCGGAATAATAATAATAATAATAATAATAATAATAATAATAATATATGAACAAACAATGAAAAACAAAAATCATCTCATACAGAACTTTGACCACAATATATTGAAAATATTGATTTACTATTTATCTATCACTAAATTTATGATAATAACAAAATTATATATATATATATATAGTATATGCAATTAAGAAACTACAAAAATAAAGTGTTGAGATATTTTCATTTTGCAATAACCGATATACATAATCGTATCTACCTTTTTGATCATGTGCGAACATGCTTGCCAACCACGAGCTCCGATATCTGAATTGGATGAAATGTTCAAGTGTTTTGCGGATTCATAATATTCTAGCATATCAAATAATATTACAGAACTCTGTAATGAAAAATTTGAAATTATTAATAATAATGCAATAGGTTGTTATGAACAATAATATTGGGTAAAAAGATAAAGATAAAATGATAGTTTTCAATTTGTTAATACCTCATCGTTTAAAGATGTAGCTCCCAAGTCAATTTTTTTAAATTGAATTCTTTTAAGAATTTCTTCTAACGTTTCTGAATTATTTACATCCAAATTAATTCCATTTAAGTTAAATTCATTATTACGTTCTTCTGACAAATCCCAACTCTAGTTTAAAAAATGTTGTTCATTAGTTTTAATTATAAACAAAGGCTATACTACTTAAAGGACATAAATATATATGATCATTGAGTGTCTTTTTATTTATTATTTATTTTATTTTTTCTTTTTATTTTTTGTTTTCTTTCTTAAATACGATCAAGAAATAATAATTAATAATTATAAACATAAATATAAAGTCGCACATCTCTCTAACGTATATCAAAAAATTACATTGCGTGATAAAATATTTGATTGGATATAATGATATACTTGTAATTAATAATAATTAGATATTATGTTTCTTCATTGTTGATAATGTAACAGATTATCAATGGTTGACACTACAAACTAGCTATACCTCTAATTGAGCTAAAACTTTTTCCAATGGCTCAGTGTTGTGCCGTTGGCAGGATTCCTTATATGCTTTGATCAAGTCCTCACGATTCACATTTTCAGCTGTGAACAAGTATTGATATTATATTGAAACTAAAAAAAAGGATATAAGAACATCAAGTATTTAGACATATTTCATTAGAACATTTCAAAGGAATACATGTAAAATAAATAGAATATATAAATACAAAACTTATCGCATTTTCAATTGAATTATATAAATTCTATCATATAATTAACTTACCATTTTTTTTAACGATAATATTTTATATATCCAAAATGTATAATTATAAATATCTATCTATCTATATATATTGACATATTTAAGAATAATTATGTTATTCTTGTACCAATGTTATGTCATTTAAATGAAATATATATGTCAATTATAAATATGATCTTAAATACTATAATAAAAAAAAAAAAAATAAAAAATATATATTGCATATATGATGCTGCAAATGATATGACAAATTTGATATTACTTCAACTCATTTTAGATCACAATTGTAATGTACCTTAGATAAGTATAATAGACATACTTTAACTCTGCATCAAACTTATAATTAGTACATGGTTCTGATTGTGAAATCTTAAACATCCTTCTATTGGCACAGTCTATAAAAAAGTCTGATAGCTCAGTGACAAAGAATAAAATGTAGAGGTAATTAAATACTATATATATATACACATATATTTAAAAAAAAAAGATTTAATAAATATACATAATTAATAATAATAATAATAATAATAATAATAATAATAATAATAACAATAATAATACTAATAATAATAAAAAGTATCTTTTTATTATTATGTAATGTAGGAAATTTGATCTATTTTTTATAGAAAATTTCAAACCTTCGAGTTCACCAATGGTAGAAAAATATAATCATTTAAATTATAAGTAAAACTTCAATTCAACACAATCAACGATTAATATTTAATAAAACAATGTTTATTAAATTTATTTTTCATTTCATTTTCTTGAAGTATATTAGTACAACACATGTAGTAAACTTGCACACAATGTTTTTGTTGTTTTTGTTGTAAGAAAAAATACATAGTTTTTAATTAATGAATTTTACAAGATACAATCACTAGATTAATCCGATCTTAATTACTTCATTGTTTTAATATATAAAATTAATTTGGTATGTTTTCTAATATTACAATTAGTAAACATTATATATTATATATTATTTATTTATTTGGATTATATATTTATTATTCAGGTCATTATTGTTCGTAGTCATATTTTCAGTTTTTTTTTTTTTTACAACCTTTGTCGTAATAATAATGGATTAACAAGAAATAAGCAATCATTGCATTAAATGTATATAAAGTTCCCAATAATAACAACGTAATAATAAATTGATCGATGATTTAATTTTGATATTATTGTAACGGATTATAATGAACCTGGATAATTAAGTTAAAGAAGAAAACAGAAATGATGATTATAAGAGAGATAATAAGAGATCAATTGTATTACAATAAAGACATTAATATTATTAGTTGCAGTATTATACTAAATAATTATCTGTTATCTTCAACTATGACAACGAGGCAAATAAGTGATAAGTAAAATGTAGTCTTCGATGAATTTTCTATATGAAAAAGTTACACTAATACTTACTGACAAATCATCAAGAGAACACTGTTAGAATGTAATAATGATGAAACAGATTTAAAAAAAAAAATAAAAAAATAAAATAATCTTATACTTACATGCCTCTTCATTTAAGATCAAATATCATGTTGAAGAACGATCGAAAAAAAATGAAAAAAAAATATATATATAAATAAGTATATATGTAATGTATATATTATAAAAAAGATGAATAAATAAGAATAAAAAGGGAGAATAAATGATTGTTCTCACCGTGTCTCCAAGGATTAGGTGGCTCCAAATACCCCGTAACCAAATTCATGTCATTTGTTGGGAAACTCACTCGTCGAGGAGGCCATTTCTTCGTATACGCCAAAGCGCTTCTTATTTGTCTACCATCAATCCATATGTATGGGGAGACCGGAACATTGCCAGTACCAAATCGTGGCCTTCTAGGAGTGTATGATGATGATGATGTTGTTGTTGTTGTCGTCGTCGTCGTCGTCGCCGTTGTTATTGTTGTTGTTGTAGCAATTGTCGTGGTCGACGTCGTCGACGTCGTCGTCTCCTTCGTCGTCCTCGTTGTCGTCCCCTTACTTTCCGTTGATAGAGGCACATTAGGTTTGTCCTCAGTGTTCAAGGTCGTAAGCGAATTCTCGCAAATACGCGTACTCGAATCCGCTCCTTCGCTCATACTTCAAAAAGTCTCTAACATATTTTTTCGATCGAAATTACACACTTTATGCACTAAAAACACACACAGAGACAAACAGATAGACAGCAGCAAGAAGACAGATGCACGGACGCACGGACGCACGCACCAGGCACGCACGCACGCACGCACGCATGCACGACGGACGAAGAAGTCACGCACACGACGCACTAGATCAACGGCACACCACACACTCACGCACACACCGTCAGCGACCTTTTACTCACTTCTATATCAATATTCAGGGGGAGACCCGCTTATTATAACGTACGCTACAGAAGATGAATATTAACTGTTCACATTCACATCGCCATTTTTGTTGCCATTTAACAAGTTGACAACCTTAGAAATTCAATTGACCCCAAGTATACGCGAATGAATCTGTCCATTCCAAAATTCGCGCCATAGGACTGGCCAATTTTTTTCCCTGTTCCTTGCGATTAATCCGTAATGACCAATAGCATTCTTAGGGATTTTAAACTGACTAATGGTATTCTTTACAAATAATCTATATCAATCAATAGTATTCTCAGGGATTTTAAATTAACCAATGATATTCTTAGTGATTAAAAATTGACCAATGATAATTAAAGATGGTTCCAATCGATATTTCGACGATTCAGAGTTTGTAAAAAATATAGTATTTATTATATGCAATTATATTTATAGAGATATTTTTTTTAAATAAATTAATATATCATAATTTTAAATAAATCATCTTAAATATCCTTGTTTTACTTGATATTATGATTGATTAAATGCATTGATTTATCTATACAATAGATATCGATCAAATTATACTTAAAACAAAAAAGAACAAAATTTAGTCAATGACATCATATGAATACTCGTCTTTACGTCACATTATTCCTTGCGTTGAAGTCAATGCTTAGATACAGCGTTTATTTGAAATATGTCTATATAAGGTATAAGCAACTGCAACTGTAGTTAATCCAACATTTCTTGAAACTGGTTTACTTTAAATGTAATATATTTTTTGGCATATATATATATATATTTTTTTTCTTTGTTTCTATAAATAAAAATTTGACAGTTCATCTAAATCATTATTATTTACAGATTTTCTGTGGTGTTCATTGCAGCTATAATTTTAACATTTAATTTTACATAAAAGCAAAAAAAAAGAAAAACATGGAGACTATCATACAACAAAAAGTAATTGAAGTTGCTAATAATGTTGAGAAACAATTGGATGCAGAATTAGAAAGATTGGATAATTTGGATATTAATGATATTGAGAAATTAAGAGAAAATCGTTTGCAAGAACTTAAAAAGTTACAAAAACAAAAACAAGAATGGCTTGCTTTGGTATTTATAACATTGACAAGAATCCCATTGCATTGATAACATTTTGATTTCATATATATATATATATATATATTTATATATTTTAGGGTCACGGAGAATATTCCGAAATACCAGATGAAAAGGAATTCTTTGAGGTGTCCAAAAAATCTCAAAATATTGTATGCTTATTTTACAAAGATGATTCGCCAAGGTCCAAAATTGTAGATCACCATTTTAAAATCTTAGCTAAGAGGCATTTGGAAGCTAAATTTTGTAAATTAAATGTCGAACGCTGTCCATTTCTCACTGGTAATTTACAACCTATTTAAAAGTATTAATATCTTTGTTATTTTATAATGAATATCAATAATAAACTATCTATATACTTTTCAGAACGTTTACGAATAAAAATTATTCCTACAATAGCGCTTATAGTAAATGGAAAAACTAAAGATTATATTGTCGGTTTTACTGAATTGGGTAATTGCGATGATTTTTCTACCGAAACATTAGAAGTTAGAATTGGTCAATCTGGAGCTATTAATTGTAGCGATGATATAATATATTCTAACAATGCTAGGAAACCATTTATGTCTCACATAACAAAACCTAAAACTATTAAAGGCCACGAATCCGATGATTCTGATGATGAAAATTATTAAGCATACGATTACTATTAATACATATACATACGTTTTATTTACATGAACAGTTTTAACGTTTATACTTTGAAAATATTTAATGTATGAAATAATAGAAATGTTCAATTATTTTCTATTGAAATTTTAAATAAAATTATTTGTTTCATTTGTATTTCATGTCTCTTATATGGTATTAAAAATGTATCCTCATTCGTGATGTATATTTATTATTTTATTTATATTATTGTTTGGTGATAACTATATTATATATTAATTTGCAATCAAAATTTGTTTATGCCAAATTAATATAGCATACCAGTCCTACGATTATATAAAGAATATATTTTTATATATATATATATATATATATATATATATATATATATATATATATATATATATTATGTATATATTTATAAGTATCTTAATTAATTAAATAGGACGATCAAAATTTATAGATATTAGAATGATATAAAATATTATTTTTCTTTATAATAAATGCTAAGTGAAAATGACTGAAATTTGTAATCGAATGTAATTATTTTTATGAATTATTTCATGGCACACATTTATAAATGGTATATGCGTTATTTGTGTGTGGTTGCACATAACACAATATAAGCACGCAAGCATTTTCTAAGTACATACTTAAATTTAATTTAATAATCTATATAATTGTTAACTTCGTCAAATAAATAAAGCAATATAATGCCAGGAGTAACGCATGGAATACAATATTATGCATACTATTTATGGTACACTGAATATTACTCTTTAAGGAGGAAGAAAAGACAATGATTGATGAAAACAAAGTCCACAATTTTTTTTTTATAAAAAATAAGATTATAATGAATTAAAATTAATCTTCTTTTTTTTGTTTTTTTTTTTAATTATTTACTATCATACGAAATGTTACGTATAATAAATTTAATAGAAAATATTTTCGTTCAATCTTAAATTAATTATTACTTTGATATTTATAAGTAATTTTGATATTACAAAGGCTACGATTAAATATATTTATATTTATATAACAACTGCATATGTAACATAAAAGATAGAAAAAAAAAATAAGAAAAAGTAATAAAGTATATTTCATAGAATGTACTTAACGATTAGACTTATTTATATCTTATATAATATTGATCACAATTATTATACTTATAGATATTTTGTACAGTCACACTGTTAGTAATTTATTCCTTTAATGATTATAAATATAATAGTATGATCTTCTCAAGAAACATAAACAATACATAGCTTTAAAAGAAAATATTAATAATAATCTACTAACCTAAACTTATACACCTGATCAAGGTTTCTAATTATTCATCAACGTACATAACATGTATTATTATATTAAATTTCTTTTTTTCAATTAATATGAATCAATAGTGACATACATGGACAAGAATGTATGTTTGCTTTTCATTGGGTGTATTTATGGTATTTACTGCAAAATTTATATATATATATATATATAATTGTACTGCAAAATTTATATATATATATAATTGTATCATACAATTTGAACAATTATTATATTAATTGATTTGAACAAATATTGAATATCACTTTGGAAACTATTATATATAATCATTATATAATAATAATATATTCAATAGAACGGTATCACCTATGAATGAATGTAAATTTAAATTTAATAAAAGATTAATTTACTATTTATATATGGTATTATTATATGAATACTTGAAAATATACATATTTTTATAATATATACAGAGTGTTCCTGTATATTTATTCAGGTTGTTTTAAAAAATCATTTAATATTTATTTAGCATATAGAACACACTATGTTGAATTAAAAAATCTTAATAAACATAGGTCAAAAAGTTTCCAAGATATAAATCTAAGGACTTTTTTTATTTAGTAAAATGTATGCTTTATATATATTGAATGGTTTTTTTAACACTCTGTATATTGTAAAGCTTTTACATTTTTTAATGTTATGTAATAGTCATATAAATTATACATGATCATAAGCAAGTTAATATAGCAACAAAAATCTGAGGAAACAGATCCATTCTATAATAATAAAAATACAAATTAATTCAAGTTTATCTAAATAACGAAAATATAAATAAACAAATTCAGTAAAATATATGATATTTTTCATTTAAATATAATCTTTTTTTGCAAACTGACCAAGAATACATCATGGATTAATATTATATTAAAGACTAACAATTTGTGTGTTATAAAAGATTTGTAATTGAAATTTGCTATTATACATAGCTACTGATTGATATACATTACTTTGTTTTTACATACTTTTGACTTTAAAAAAGTAATGAAAAAATTCTATAATTAATTGAGAAAACATTTCGTCTATATTCATTATTTATCTACATGCTTAGTTTCTCGTATGAATTAATTCTTTTTCATTAAAATAAAAATGTCTACATTTAATCAATTTAATCAATTAATGCAAATTTGTGTGCTTTTCTCTCATTGTATGAATTAATTCTTTTTCATTAAAATAAAAATGTCTACATTTAATCAATTAAATCAATTAATGCAAATTTGTGTGCTTTTCTCATGGATACAAATACTTACTTTACCAAAGTAAATTATAAAATTGTTTTCTACTTAAATCAATCATATTATATTGACATAATAATAGTACATACATTCATATATTCACATTATTATGTTTTCATTAATGAAAACAAGTTTAACCAACCACTTCAAATGCAATTTACCTTAATGTATATAGTTTTATATCCGAGAAAGTCATAGCATTATATGTCTTCTACCTCTAATACGATTTACCAAATTACAGATCTTAAGTGCAGGTCCAAGTTTTAGCCCCATGTATTTCATCATCATATCAGAATTCAGAAGAAGTAAAGCCTTTCCATCGATTTCCTAAAAATAATTTTAATAAATCATTATTTTACCGCTCTTTTTGAAGTTTTAAAGAAACAGATAAAACAAATAATAAAAATTACATGTTTCCTAAACAAATCCGCATACTGCCCTAATGCAGGATCTGTTAGGGCAATATAATGTATAACATCTTCTATAGTCCATTCAGCCGGTTCTGTAGAGAGCGTACGATTCGCTGTATTTTCTGATTGAGTAGTTGATGTTGCAGCTTCCAATTCTAAAAATAATCCACAATTTGAAAAACACATTTAATTTTGAATAAATGTTAATTAATGATCATAACTGTGTTATGATAAAATATGCTTACCTGGAAGCGATTTGCGTGGTTGTTTTGCTGGTGTAGGACATGAAAGAGTTGTGTTATTTATACTTTGCGCAGATTGTTGTGCTTGTTGTTGCGTAGACGATGAAAGATTTTCTTGATTTGCAGACGACCATCTTCGTTTTTCATCATTGTTATTGTTAGTCGTTTCTTCACAATTAGTAGATTGTGGCTGCTGTTGAGTATTCGGACATTTATTACAGGGTTCTTTTCTTCTGGATAGTATGTGCTCGCACGCACAAAGATCTTCGAGTTGTCGCCTGATATAAACATAAAAATCCTCATCTTCCATAAATATAGGTAATCTAACAGAAGTAGGTTTACTTTCTAGAGTTAAATTGATATTTTCTCCTTCGCCACGTTTCAGCAAACTTAACATTTGTCTCGGACTCATCGCTGCCATGAGAAATGCTTGGAAGATATCTCTCGTGACACTTAATATAGGACCTGTACCAAATTGTGCTGGCATAGCTTTTACCTTACGAGGGTCGAAATAAGGACCACACGTACAATTGTGATTTACATAAATAGTAACTGTAACATTATAAAATATATTATTTATATATTGTTCTATTAATTGTTTACTTGTTGAAAAATTGTATAAATACCATTGCCAAGAGGATCCGGTTTAGTATTAGCTGTACTAGTGTCTGGTTCTGTAGCTGGTTGTGGAGGTGGACTTGAACCAGCTGGACTTACTAGTGCAACTGCTGGTTCTCCGTTAGCACCACCACCAGACACTGCCATTACTGGCAAAACATTACTTGTTCGTGATTTAAATCTGTTAGGACCTGTTGCTGTACAAAATAAATGCTTATGTAATTATTATAAATACCACAAATAGAAAATAATTAATTGTTTTTCTTTTATAAATCCATTATTGTATAAAGTAAATAAAAATAAACGACTTACATTTTTGTCTCGGTGGTTGTAGTGGATGTCCACTTTTAAAACACCATCCTGCAGGAAAGATATCTCTAGAATCAAAGCGACACCAATAATCAAAGGCTCCACGCCAACCATCAAAAGTTATATGAATCATATCATCTTTCACAGCACCAACAGTAGCAGTACATATTAGTTGTGGATTTTTTTTATCTATAGCTTCCAATTTATGTCCAACTTCAAACATATTAGAACGAGGTGTCTTTGGTTCACGTTTAAATACTTTAGCAGGTGCCATTTCAGCTCCATTTAATGTTTTTAATAAAAACATTGGCCAACTGGAAGCATTCATACGGAAGCCCAGAGGGGGTTGAAGCATACCACCTGATTTTTCGCAGTGTCCAATTGGATGAATTTCGTTACTATCAACTAAACGCCAAAAGTCATTTTTGTTATCAGATCCATCAAGTCGTAGTCTTAATCGAGGACCAAGGACACCAACTACCGTTGCAATACAAGTCGATGTTAAATTACGAGGATCTAAGGCCTCTAATTTCATGCCCATTTTAAAATCATTCGTTGGTGGTACTTCGTGCTATATATATATGAAATATTTTATATAATATATATTATTTGTGGACAAAATTAAATCTAAATTTATTTGTTTGTCTTTTTTTTGTTGTTGATAATACTGCATACCTGTTTAAAGCATTCGATAGGTGCCGCAGAACTATTAGTTTCTTTCAAATAAAGATCCCAATCAAAAGTTTGATATGTTTCATATTGAAACGGACCAGTCGAAGTAGACGGCGGATGAGATGCATTGTTATGATTATTTGTATGAGGGTAAACTTGCGTCGCGGATGCTACATTGTTATTATTTGATAAGTTAGATGGAAGGGGAGAAGGTGCAGGCGATGATTGATCCTTATTACCTAAAATAATAAGATAAATTATATAAGCTTATACCATATAAACGATTAAATATATTCTCTCTATAGTACATCTAAGTATAACTTTAATATCATTTTTTCAATATTATATTCTATTAGTAAAACATGAAAAACCAAATACTTCAAATAACTAACCTTTTTTCATTTCAGCTTGATTTTCCTTCTTTTGATGTCTATTAAGGCAATAAGATGAACAGAAATCTTTAGTAGGACCATCTTTCTGTTCTAATTTAACTGATGTACCTCTGATAACATTATCACATTGTACGCAAGCACCGCGTACATAAGCTTTACGAAATTCTGATAGACAAGTTTCAGAACAAAATTCTTTTTTCCCATGTTGAGTGGGAAGAACATATTTTAATGGTTGTTTGGTCTCTCCGCACCACGTGCAAGAATTTTTTGACTTAGGTGGTCTCCCGGGGCCTGTAATATGTATATAATAATAATAATAAATAACAAGACTGTCATACATACGTATCATATAAATTAAATACATTTTTCTGATAAATTAATTAATAGAAAAAAATATTTTATTGCAAGATATTCAAATCTTAGATATCATACGTAAAATAACAATAAATTAATAACGAAATAAATTTTCTTATGAAGAGAACGAAGAAAGGTTACTTTGGATAATTAAAAAAAACGTACCTCGCATTTTATTTTGAGTTGACGACATGTTTGAACATAAAAAAATAATGATAAAAAATTAAAATAAATGCACGACAATGCTAATATATCCTAATAATTAAGGTCATCTTCATGTCCATTAATGAAATAAATTTTGAAGCACATACACCCAGAGATACAATATATATTTAACAAATAAACACTTTAATATATAATAAAAAATACACGCTATTGTTATATACGTGAATAAGATACTATTTTCTTATAATTATCGGTGTTAATAATAACTTTATATGCACTATTCACAATCTTTTCATTCGAATCAAAATAATACTCTCTGAAATACAAGTTATTGTGCCAATCCGCCATATTGCTTTGATTTGACCGCGCAATCCACAGGCAAGATTTAATGTAGATTTGAAATGTTCAATTAAATGTCTTCGATGTATATATATATATATATATATATTCGACATATATATATATATATACATTTATTCCTTTAAATGAATTCTCCTTATTTCTTTATCTTTAAATAATTTTAACATCTTCTTTATACTTTTAATTATTAATATTTATTTTTACAATTGCAACGTAATAGATGAAACATCTATTGTTAAAGATGGTAAATACCAATTCAGTTCTCGCCACCAAACACAGATGGCATTAATGTTTTTATTTTTACAAATGAGTCACGTTATAACCAAATATTCATGATATAAAACATACTTAGATTTTTAATAAATAATAATGTTTTTAACAAATATATTGTTTAAGAAAGCAAAGAGCAAGTAAGTTCTTTTTTCTTATTAATATACTTATAATAAAATATAAATGATATGTAATATTAAAATACACATTATTTGTGTAAATAAGTTAGCTGACTAAAATGCAATTAATGTTATTTATTTTTAACTAATTTATTTGTTTGTTTTTTTATCTGTTTTAGACTACTCTTAGTTTTAACTGAAAGTGTAGTAAGCGGTCATACAAGGCATATGATCAGAGAAAGAGTAGCTGATAAATTAGAAGTTATTAAATTCGATCCGTACAGTAAGTTCATAAAATGAGAATTCTCTTTTATGGTTAATAATATAAATTACAATGAATTAATTTAAGATAAATAAAATAAATTTATACTCTCATATTCTTATATACAGTTGCATGCAAAATTATCCAGTCAAACATAATTTTTTGATTATTTAACATATAAACGGTGCAAAATTCAAATACAAATAAGTAAAGTCGTAAAGTATTTCTATTTTGTTATAAAATCATTTAATTTAGAAAATTATATATAACAATTTATAATTATTTACAACAAGAATAACAATTTTTGGTTTTTCATAAATATGCGACCAAGCACAAATTTCGCACTATTTATACAAAAAACTAAAGAAAAAATAATCAGAAGTAGTAATAAAAGATAAATATAAGAAATAAATGTTAATTTTTCATCAATATTTGGTAACCATAGCCTTTGCAGCTATCACAGCAGCACATCGGTGAGGAGGCATCGATTCAATTAGTTTAACGATTCTATCTTGAGAGATATTTGTCCACTCTTTTTGAACTTTTTTTCACAAATCAGCTTTATTCGCACACGTTTTAAACCCTAATTTTAGTTTTAGCTCTTGCCATAAATGCTCTATGGGATTTAAGTCCGGAGATTGACTTGGCCACTCTAAAACTCGGACTTTTTTCTAAGAAAAAACCTATTGAAGGAGCTTTGATTGATGTTTTTGATCATTATCCTGCTGAAATATCCATCCTCGTGGCATGTTTTAACGTGCATAAGGCTACATTACATCTAATATGATATCTCTATATTTGATAGAGTCCATTGTGTCTTCAATTTTAAAGATTGGGCTGATGCCTTTTCAAGAAAATGCACCCCATAGCATAATGCTACTACCATCGTGCTTTACAGTAGATATTTGATATCTTGAATCATATCTAGTACCTTTTCGTCGTCGCACATATCTCCTCCCATCGTTTTCAAACACATTAATTTTAGTTTCATCCTTAAAGAGCACTTTTTTTCAATCTTTATTAGTCCAGTGTTGATGTCTTTTGGCGAATTTCAATCTGTCCTTCTTATTTTTCTTACTGATAAGTGGTTTTTTAACACCAACACGTCGGAAAAGATCCACTTCTGTCAACCTTCGGTACACAGTACTTTGACTAATGTCAGCTAAATTTTCTTCGCGTAATTCGCGTGCAATGATTGCAGTATTCTTTTTTACATCTGAGATAGACTTTCTTTTAATTACTTTATCAACACGTTTAGTTGTTTTTTTTGGTCACCCAGGATTGCATTTAGCTTTTAAACTACCCGTTGTCTTCAATTTATGAATAATAACGTTAACAGTCGTTTTTCCGATAGCCAAAATTGTTGATATTTCACGGGAGACTTTTACTTCATCGTGTAATTTAATAATTAATTTACGAATGTTTAAAGACGTGCGTTCCGGCATTTTGACGAAGTGTTACTGATCGTACAATACAGAAAGGACAACGAACTAAATGTTTACATACATTCGCGACTAATAACGTAAACATAGCGAAGTAAATTACATTCTATTTTGATTAATAATACCTTTATAGAACATGGCCGGATATTTATGAAAAACCAGAAATTGTCATATTTGTAACAAATAATTGTTATAATAGTTATAAACAATTTTTAAATTACATATTTTGATGGCATAATACACTTTACAATGATATATTTGAGTTTTCATTCAACATTTTGTAAACCATACTAAATGATAACATTATGTTTGGCCGGATAATTTTGCATGCAACTGTACATTGATCTAATTCTTTTTATTCTTTTCTTTGTTTTTCAGTTCAAAAAATGGCAATCTACAAAGAGGTTAAAAAGGTACACGGTCTTAAATAATGAAACTAAATGTAGAATATTGATATATTTAATAATAATAAATGTAATATTAATAATAAATAATTGTATGATATGTAAATACAAATAATTGACATTTGTTATATCATCACCCATTTCCATTTTTCCTTCGTTTTTTTTTCAATTCTTATCAAATTATACAAAAATTAATAAAATAAAATAAAAGATTAAATTAAAATTTGAGATATTATCACAACTTCCTTTAAATAAAATTGTATTATAATATCTGCAATAATATTTTGCAATATCGCGTATATTTATAGTTACTGTAATTTGATTGGTTGGCAAAAAACTTAATTTACAAATAAATGAAATGGTTTTTCAAACGTTAATTTAAATAAAATAAATAAAGAAAAATGGAGAAATATAATTAAAAATTTATATTTTAAATAATTAAATTCATTTACACACATAGATTGATATTATAATTATTAAATTCGAATAAATGTAATAGTTATTACGAAATGTTTCTGCATTATCGACAGAGTATATCAGAAGAAATTTTAGCGAATGATAATGATTATGCCATTTGACGAAACCAACGTTCAAAGAATACAAAAACGAATAAGAACATAAGTTTTGGATGAGATTATTTAAAAAGAAAAGTAATTGTCATTAAAAGAAATTAATTATAATATATTAGAAAATGTCTATGTCAAAGGTTAGTCAGATTATTTTGATCAAATATTAAAAATATATTTATTTAAATTGAATTTTTGTATAACAGATTGAGTTTGCTGTCGACATGACTTGTCAAAAATGCGTTAATGCTGTACAAGAGAGTTTATCAGATCTGAATGATATTCAAAATTTAAATATTTCGTTAGAACGTGGAACAGTTGTTGTTGAAACCAATCTTCCATTTACCTTGATACAAGAAAAAATAGAGAAATCTGGAAAGAAAGCTGTTCTCAAAGGATATGGAGGTAAATTTGAAAACAATATATATTTTAGATAATGACATATTAAAAAAAAAAGAATTGAATAAAATATATATTATATAGGATGGTAAAAAAAAAGGATTTGATATTTGAAGGAAATTCTTCTGTGTACATTCAACATGTTGCCAAGAGAAGCTCGCTTACGATATTAATAAAACTTTTATAAATAATAAAAGTTTATTTACATCAAAGAGTTGATTTTAGAATTCATGTTAATTAAACATTTTTTTAATCGTCTTGGTGAGTACTATAAGTCCTTCAAATATTGAACCCTTTTTTTTACCACCTTGTATGCATTCTTAGTATGCATGTATTAACCCATAGTATACTCAATGGGTTAAAAACAATATATAAGTATAGAAAGTATATACAATTATAATGACAAAAAGAAATTATGCAAATTAATTCTTTCGTTTCTATAAAGTATAAACAATAATAATAATAATAATAATAATAATACTACTACAATTTAAATGAAAAATATGATTAATAAATATTTTTATAGAAAACAGTTTTAGCGCAGTATCAATGTTAGGAGGTAACTCTGGATATAGTATAAGCAATAATATAAAAGGTGTAATAAGATTTGTACAAACTCCAGAAGGTTGTATAATAGATGGAACAGTTGATGGACTTGAACCTGGACAACACGGTGTACATATACACGAATGCGGTGACATTTCTAATGGATGTGAAAGGTATTATAAAGTACTTTAAAAATATGTCATACTTTTTAAATATAGTGATAGAGCTATATATTCATGGTCACTCGAGAAATTTATATTTTATAATATTCTGTCAATTTTATTTCTTAATAGCGTAGGAGAACATTTTAACCCTCATAATAGCATACATGGTGGACCTGAAGACGACATATCTAAAAAGGTAAAATTAAAATGAGAGATATATATCAAAAATGATCTCTATTTTATACATTTTATATTATTTGAAATTAATTTTAAATATAATAATGTTTTCCTGTTTATAATAGCACATTGGTGATCTTGGAAACATAGATGTAGATAATAATGGAAGAGCTTTATTTAGAAGAATCAATAAATTCCTTCAAGTGTCAGATATTATTGGAAGATCACTTGTTATTACTGAAAAACCAGATGATTTAGGAAAAGGAAATGATCAACAATCATTAATAGACGGAAATAGTGGAAAGAGGTAAAAGATATGATATTGCAAGTTTTTATATCTTATTTTCCTGTTTTTTTTTTTTTTATATATGTTTTTATATTCTTTTCATTGACTGCAATTATTATTTTCTTTTTGTAGATTGGCTTGCGGAATTATTGCTCGTTCATCTGGTTTATTTCAAAATACAAAGAAAATATGTGCGTGCGATGGCTTAACCATTTGGGATGAAAGAGAACGCGCTAATTCTAATCAAAAAGAATCTACGAAATACACGAGTAATAAAATATGTACGCTATGTTAAAATGAATCATAAGAGTTTAGAACAATTTGGTTACTAGTCATATTGCATTAGCTTTATTTGTTGTTATAATTTTGCTGCTTTTTGTTCTTTTACTTTTTCTTTATTTTATTTTAT